>NC_133619.1:13834150-13999150 GCF_048593235.1 Sminthopsis crassicaudata | reverse complement strand
CAAATCAGAACTTGAACTCAGGTCTTCTGAGTCAGTGCTTTATTCATTTACCTAAAAAAAAAAATCCATCCAAAATTCCCCCACCAAGATAATATCAACAAAAAGAAACAGAAAAAAAAATCAGAAGGGATTTTTTTTAAGTCTTTGCCAAATTTCCTTCAATTATTGAGTTAATTCAGCAAACAACAGCCATTCTCTGGCATGGTTATCTTCTAGGAAGTCCCCATTTCTTGCAGTGCTTTAAAGATACTTTTTTTTTCCCCACGCACATTATTTTCATGTAAAAGTGTGACAACCAATGTCTTTCCTATCAGGGAAGCTGTCTCCTCCTTGGTACTTTTCATGTTGCAAATAACTTAGATAAAAATTTAATCCACGTTACCATTTTTCTTAAGAGCAAAAGCAGATGTGTAATTTGCCAATAACAAGGAAATGTTTTACTCACCTTTTTTTTTATCTCTGAAGTGCCCTGCCTTCAATTCCATTGCACCTATTTTAGAGTTCTGCAAGAACTGACCAAGACTTGTCTGAGAAGGTGTTAAATGATATAGCAGGTGCTACCTGCCAATTTCCAAACTAAAACGTGCACGACAAACTCAATATGGCAGCAAAGTGGTGATTGTGATTTTCAAGAGAACAATAAGTTGAGCTGAAGCTCACAGGTTGTGCATACAAGAGATGAATGTACAGGTTTTCTTATAAAAAGGGGATATTTCACTTTTTATTATTACGCTAATGAGAATGGTCAAGTCCAGGATATTCTGCCTTAAAAAAAAAGTTACCTTATATTCACCTGACTTTTTTAGTGGTGTTACACTGAGGAATCATCTCACTCATGAATCCCAGAGGACTCCTCCAGGTTCCAGACATTGTATGTGTCAGAATTTTCTCCATCATAGGTGACAAGCCCTATCATGTTTCCTTTTAATTGGTCACAAAGGACACAGATTTTAAAACAAAGGCACTGACAAAGGACAGCCGCCTAGCAGTACCAGACCTAAAATCTTTATTCTAAAGCAGTAGTCATCAAAATCATTTGGTATTGGCTAAGAAACATAGTGGAATAGGTTAATTAAACAAGATGTCAATGACTATAGTAATCTAGTGTTTGATAAACCCAAAGATTTCAGGTTCTGGGAGAAGAACTCACTATCTGACAAAAATTGCTAGGAATATTGGAACATAGCATGTCAGAAACTAGCCATTGACTAAAATCTCACCCCCCATACCAAGTTAAGGTCTAAATGGATACATAATTTAAGTATAAATACCATAAGCAAATCAGGAGAAATCTGGTCTTTGGAGAAGGGAAGAATTTTTGACCAAATAAGAAATAGAGAATATTACGAAATACAAATTGGATAATTTTGATTACATCAAATTAAAACATTTTTGCACAAACAAAGCCAATGCAGCCAAGATTAGAAGGAAAGCAGAAAGCTAGGGGAAATTTTTTATAGCCAATGTTTCTGATAAAGGCTTTATTTCTGAAATTATATAGAGAACAGAATCAAATTTGTAAGAATATAAGTCATTCAAAATAAAAAACTCAAAAAAAAAAAAAAGAATATAAGTCATTCTCCAATTGATAAATGGTCACAGGATATGAACAGGTAATTTTCAGATGAAGAAATTAAAGCCATCTATAGTCATATGAAAAAATGCTCTAATGCTCTTCCCTCAGCATCTAACCAAAGCTTCTACACATAGTAAGAAATTAATAAGGTTTTGTTGCTATTGAACCTGGCAGCGTTTGTCCCTTTGAAGAGCTCACTAGGTATGAAGTCCCCCCGGCACGCTAATAAAATTCTTGTCAGTCAAGATGCCCAGGAGACCAGAGGAGCCTCCTGGCCAATTTGCACATCATTTATGTCTCCTCTGGGATAGACAAAGCCCAAGACATGTGATGCTCTTTTGGGATTTCCATGGTGACGGGCTTTTAGAGGCAGCTCTCTCCTGAAATGCTTCAAACATCCACCCTTCCAGCTACTGGAATCAAAACTCAAGAGTTCCCAGAGGCCTTTGCCAACAAGAATGACCCACAGGAGTCGATCTTTTGTCTATGTGGGTAGAACTGAGCAGGTCAGAGATGCTCTGAAAAGACTTTTTCAATCTTTCAAAAGAAAAACCAGCCTCCTCTGGCCCAGAATCTACACAGATGAAATACTACCGGTGGGACAGAAGCACCAGCAGTTTCAGGAGCTCTCAAGTCAGACTCTAAAGACCCCTGGCAAGTGGTCAGATTATAGGAGGCCCGGTGTTAGCACTGGACACAGACAAGATCGGGTGCTGTTTAGCAACTTCATTGGCTACCCATAGCTCAAGAGCACAGAAGAGCACTGTCCATCAAGAAGGAGTAGGAGCTCCAAGAAACAATCCAGTTTCTGGTCCCAAGTGATTGCACATGTTTAACATATATTGGATTACTTGCTATTTAGAGGGAGGAGAGAAAGGAAAGAAGGTTTTGCAAAGGCGAATGTTGAAAATTATCTTTACATGTATTTTGAAAATAAAAGGTTATTATTTTTTTAAAAATTAAAGAAAAAAAATCAAATAAATTAGAACCAAGAGAACAATATGCAGGATTACAGTGATGTATAGGAAATGAATAATAACAAAAAAACAACTATAACTGAATGCTATGGAATTATAATAACCAAACTTAATCCAAACAATAGATGTAAAAATATAGCTTCTTCCATCCCTTTGCAGAAATGCTGCATTTAAGTATTGCCCTTTTGATAGAACATTTAGTTTTGTGACATTTTTTCTTTTTTTGTATTTTGCTATAGGAGGCAGGAGAAAAGAATAAAAAAATGAGAAATACAGATGATGTTAAAACAAAAGATTCCAATTAAAATGTCTTAAAAAAAAAAAAAACCAACAATTTCTATACCTTGGGGATAACTTCTTTTATACTGGTTTTTCCAGGTTTTAACTGTTTTCTGTAGAAATGTGGTAGAGAAGGAAAACTGCTTGACTAAGGAGGAGGAGCAGCAGAAGAGATAGTCTCTCTACTCCTAGTATATGGAGAAGAACCTCTGGGACAAGTGATAGATGCCAGTGGGTGAGACAAATTCGGTCATGAAGTCAAAAAAGGGCCCCACCAAGTTCACTCCCAGCTCCTCTACAGCCTTCTCCACTTCCTCATGCTGGAGATACATCTGCCCTGTGACTCTCATTCCACGGTAGTCCTTGACCTTAGCCTCCATAATATAAGGCACCTTGGACATGCTCGATTCACTTCCAGCTTTATTGCTCACTCTATTTCTCGGTGTCTCACTCCTCGGGTTTCTCTGCCTCCCTACCAGCAACTTTGGCTCTGCATGGGTATCATCCCACATTTGTCTTTGTCTTTTCTCCTCCCTCCAGCTCCCCTTTATATTATCTTTCCCCATTAAAATGGAAGCTCCTTGAAGGAAGAGTGTCTTTTTCATTTGTATTGGTATCCCCAAGAGCTTAGCTTGGCACATAATACAGTATAAGATTTGCAAAGTATTTTGTGAAAGCCTTAAGGTGCCGTATATGTGCTCAATATTTTTACCAGCAGGGAATTAATAAATGATTTATCTGGCATATTTGATAGAGGGCTGGATACTCGAGCCCTGCTTAAGATTCTTAATTGATATGTGACTGTGGGGAAAAGTCCATTAGCCTCAGTATCCTCCTCTGGGAAATGGGATTGGTGGCTAAGATCCTATAAACGCAGCATTTTCTGGTATTAAAATGATGAGTATTTGTTAAAAGTTCCTATTTACATACACACATCCATCACTTTAATCCATCTTATCTGAACTCTGGCTCCTCCCTCCTTTCTAACCTCTCTTTCTTCCCCATCTTCCCAACGGTCAACCAATATGGCAGCTTAGCGCTGAAGCATTAAGGCAACTTCACATCACTATGCAGGACAGCACCATATTGTATGCATATTCCTAGCCAAGTCTCACCATCAACTTAAGTCTCAGTTTCCTAATCTATAAAATGGGAAGAGAATAAAAAAACTTAATAGGGTTGTTATGAGCCCCAAATGAAATGCTATATGTAGTGACTTGAGAACCTTAAAATGCTATGTAGAATTAGGATTTCAATACTTACTGTATCATCATTTATTATCATTGTTTATTAGTAGTATTATTATTATTGAAGGTGAAGCCACAAATATGTATTAGGTTTTTTACTCTATGCAAAGTATTATTTTGTATTCAATGATACAAAAGAAAATGAGAACCAGTTCCTAGGCTGAAGGATAGGATACACTCAAATGGAAAGAAAACAATGGCTAATTCAGTGCAAAGTACAGGCAAAACTATACAAACCTATTTTTAGAACACTATCTACTAGGGACAGCTAGGAAGGCTTCATGTAGGAGAGGACACAAGGGTTAAACTCGGAAGGGTTCTAAGGGATTCTCAAAGAAGTGAGAAGGGGATAGGGTACAGGAATGAGGGCGCACATGAGCAAAGGACAAGAAGAGAGGTCTGTTCTGTCCGGAGAAGGGCTGCATTGCAGTTTGATGGGATGGAGAGGGTGTAATAAGAACTAAGATTAGATAGGTTGGTGGCAGCCATATCATGAAAGTCTTTCAACGGATTGCTGAGGAATATATTCGAGAAGTAATAGGGAGCCATTGAGGGTTTGTGATTATAAAGGGAAGAGGAATTATAAAAGGAAAATGAGAGGCCCACAGATGGACAGGAGAGAGGAAATGCACTAAAGCAAGAGCAGTGACAGCAATGGGACTTCCCTGGGCTCTTTCCCTCCCTGGTTGGGTAGGAAGAGGAAAAGCTTGCTTTTCACTAGGAACGCGCTCAGCAGGCCTCCTGAGCCACAGACTGACGCCCAACACGGCCGAATGGGAATCCCAACTCTGACTTCCAAGGAATAACATTTTTGCACCAAGGAAAGGATTCAAGTGGAGAAATTTAAAAAATCTGCTGTGATACTGACAGAGTTGATGCTGAACACTGTCATTGTCCTTTAATAGTCATTAATCTTTAATAACTCATTTCAAAAGGAACCAGAGAGAATCATTGCCAGGCAGACATTTTTCTGACATTCCTTCCTTGAACGGCTTCATACATTATTAAGAAAAGGAAGAGGATGAGTCATGAGATATCGCTCCACCGGACAAATCACAGGTGATCTTAGATTTTTTTCAAAAACCCACAAATCCTAGACTTTTTCTAGCTAGATATAATAACTTGTCATTATTGTCATTATTGAAACATTTAAGACAATCAACCAGTGGCCCTGACAAAAGCACGGAGACCGTCTACTATGTGCCTTAGGTAGGTCTGGCCCCACTGAAGGCCTATCGAGGGAACTAAAGATTCAGTCGGTCGGCAATCAACCAGGAAGTATTTACTAAGTACTGCTACATGCTGTATTTATTTATGTAAGAGATCTGTTATTTATACAATTGTATTATATATTTATTAAGCACCTACTACATAAACACAAAATACCAGATTATTAAATAAAAAGTAATGGGGGAGGGGACATTATTATTTAGAAAAAGCCAAAAAAGCTTCATAAAGATCAAATGAAGTATTTGTCAAGTTTCTAAGACAATGTCTGGCACACAGTGGGTGCTTAAAAACGTTAATTCTCTTCCTTTGTCCTAAAAAAAAAAAAAAAAAAGGTTGTGTTTGACCTGTAGGAAGGAAAAGGGCCTCCAGGAGGCAGCAGTTAGGTGGTCATGTTTCTGACGGGGAGTAAGCAATGACAGTGTCCTGTCTGAGGGATGGAGAGAAGACCGGTTTGGCCGGCACATAGGAGAGGAAGTAATGTGCCCTGAGCTTGTCAAGATGGGCTAGGTTGTGGATGGCTTTAAGTCAAGCAGACAACTCTGCAGTTTATCCAAGAGTCGAGCAGAAACGGCCGGGGCTGATGAACTAGGAGTCACAAAGTTACTGAAAAAGCCATTCCGGAGATGCTACTGGATTTGGCAACTAAGAGATTACTGGTAACGGTGCAAAGGGAAGTGAATCTGTACTTAGGGAAAATCCTTTGGGGCTGTAGCAATGTGGGGGAAGAAGGGGGGTGGGAGGAGTTTGGGGAAGAACCCAGGCTGGAGGTGACAGACTGGAGACCGTGAGTCCGGACATCTGCGAAGGGCAGATGGGGGAGGTGACGGGACGCGTGGGGCTGAGGGGGACGGAGGGATCAGGAACAATCCCAAAATCACTGGAATAATGTCTTGAGACAAAGTTCGCAGGGGAGTCTGTAAGCTCTGTTTTGGTCAAGTCTGGCTGGAGTTTCTAGGACATCCGGTGCCAGGCCGTGAAGCTGGACTGAAGCTCGAGCAAGAGAGGAAAAATGTAGGTGTCATTTCCATAAAGATCCCATCAAGAGAAAAGCCTAGAGAGGAGAGGGCCCGTGGCAGAACTTCTAGGAACAGCCTGACTTAGGATACAATGGGGAAGAAGAGTCCAAGAGAACCGAAGGAGCGGAGCCAGGAGCCAAAGTCCCGAAATCCTGGGGAGTGACCAGGATGGCCCTGTCCGGTGCAGCGGGGAGGTCAGGGCAGAGCAAGACTGGGAGGAAACCTTCCACTGGGCAATGAAGATGTCAATGCTGCTGGGGAGAGAAGCTTCTGATGAGGAAGCCAAACTGCTGCGGAAAGGGGGAACTAATGAGAGCAAACAGCTTTCCCTCCTAGGAACCTGACCGGGAAAGGGAAAAAAGAGGCGGATGGCAGCTTGAGAGTGCTGGAGGTCTTAAAGCTGAGAGAAGTTCTGGCAAGTCTGGGCAGTATGGGGAGGGACTATATGACAGAATAGGGCAGAATGTCTGAGAGCTGGAAAAGAGTAAGAGACAGAGAAACACAAAAACAGAGAAACAGAGATCGACACACGGAGCCAGAGCTGGGGGCAGCACCCAGAGGGCAGGCCCATGTGGCCGGAGCAGCGACGCTCCATCTCCAGACTGGAGGAGGGCCAGTGCTGGGGCCCTGGGACTCCAGCTGCCCGGGCTCCTCCCTGAGGCCGGGTGGGATTAGGGATGCATAGTGCCAACCAGAACCCGAATTGCAGAGAATCTTTAGATGATAAAATAGTTCCGTGTTTTCCTGGGATTCTCATCCATAAAATGGGGATAATAATGGTCCATTCCTGCCCTGCCCCCCCCCTGCGTTGTGCAAACTTTAAATCCCACACAAAACATTCAGTCTGCCTCTTGACCACCTGGATCACGCTCTGTGGTTTTCTTGGCAGACTCTGGGGCCGTTGGCCATTTCCTTCTCCAGTTTTATGCAGGCAGGGATTGTGTCTTGCCCGGGGTCACCCAAACTAGAAAGCGTCTGGGGTTGGATCTGGATTCCGGCCTTCCCAACTCCAGCTCCAGTGCTCTGTGTCCACCGCACCAGAGTCACCCTCAATAGAGAAACACTAGTTGTTAAAACAAATCCAATTATTAGCAGACTCTGGGATCAAATGTTATTAAAAAGTCATTCTTACGAGAATTCTCCTGTATTTTAATGCTGAGAA
Organism: Sminthopsis crassicaudata; assembly: GCF_048593235.1. Lineage (NCBI taxonomy): Eukaryota > Metazoa > Chordata > Mammalia > Dasyuromorphia > Dasyuridae > Sminthopsis > Sminthopsis crassicaudata. The sequence continues at coordinate 13,991,663 of NC_133619.1, read as the reverse complement.
ATTTTACCTTAAGAAGCCTATCAGACTTTCTGAAAACGTTTAACTGTGAGTAGAACTTCTTGCTTGCCTCCCTTCACCCCCTCCCACAATCCACTCTTCTGAGATTTGGTCCTCTGATCCAGAAGGCAAATAACCAAACCACACGTGTTTATCCTGTTAACATAATTTATTATTATTTTTATTTGTGGATAAAAATTAAGGCTCACAGTACTTTATATTGTTTCACAAGCAGGATTTTTTTTTTTTTTGAAATAAGAATTATCCCAGTACAAATTTTTTCAAAATAATGTTTGACATATGACTTGACCGAAGACTTAAAATGAACATATTGTACAGGGCAGCTCTGCTCTTTTAGTAGGCTTTAAGCTAAATTCCTTTTAAAATGAATGGGCAAAGCACCGGCTTCCTCTCTGCAGGGAAAAAACCCACTACACTGTGTAAACTCCATGAAACATTCAAGGCAGGTTAGGGCAACTTGTTCACTTTTAACCCTTAAGACTTAACAAAGCCGCCCAGCATTTCCCATCCATACAGTACACGTGTTTATTATTTGACACGGGGGAATTTTAAAATACAGTAACAATTCTGTACACGAGATCTTTCTGCAGGTTCTACATCCCACAGACGAAAACAAGCACTTCTCCCACAGAGATCGTTCTAAAAGCACGAGACTTACAAAGCTCTGCGGGAATGAGAACAATTCTGCCAGTTAGCGCCTAAGTGAACGAAAGGACACACCAAACCTGGATACGGACATACCACATACGCGAACAAGGAGATACATACGTGATATGTTCATGACACCACGCCAATCAAGAGCACGAGTTATTTCGACAACTAATCTTTGCAACAAAACCAGCAATTATCCCGATGCTGGGATCACACACGCACCTTTCGAAACAAGAACTGAAATGAAAGAAGCTCTAACTGAAGTCTGCTGAGGGGAGTGGCGACGTAGCATGATGGACTCAGAAGCTGGTTCCTCCGAAGGGCTGAGACCGGCCTTTAAAAGCGCCCGTGGCGATCTGACGGCGCTCCTCCTCTGGTGATGAAGCTTGAAGCCTTTAATCACTCACCGTCGGGCAGAACTAAGAAAAGCTCACTGTGCCAGCTGCGGTTCCAAGTGGATTCGCCTCCAATTCCCCCCTCGGTCTCCTCCTGATTAACCTAGCCACTTCTGGCTGCTACCGGGCCGACTCCAGCGCGTCAAGGAGGCTTTTTTGTTCCTTTGGGGATGGCGGAGTAGAGACGATTCCTGGTCCGTGGGGCTTGCCCAAAACTTACAAATAACAGGGCAGCACCATAGAATGCCTTCCATTCTGGGGCTCTGAAGAAATCCAACCAACCACAGCAAAGCCAAGGGGGTTTCTCACAGAACCCAATGGAGGAATTTTCCTTCTATCACATCGTTTTTTTTTTTTTTTAATTAACCATCTATTTGCCATTTTTCCTACTTAAAATTAATACGAGCACGTATAGTGCTATGACACTCAGGCAAGGGTGCGCATGGAGCCCAAGGAGGGGTACGGAAGGCTTCCCCTCACACAGAAGATCATCGCATTTAAATGGCACCCGTGGCGCACAGGAGATCGCACTAGGCACCACACCACGCTCCAGAGCAACACAGCACGCACGTCGTGACGCCGAGAGTGAGTGTGGCGGGCAGGAGCGTGGGGGCACCGTTCCACTAGGACCCAGTGGAGGGGAAGTGGTGGCTCCAAGCTGCTCTTCCCATAACCCATCACCCCCATCAGCAGAACGAAACTTCCACTCAAAAGCGCCTGTAAATAAAGGGATATGACTGTGGTGTGAACTATGGCTTTTGGACAAATTGGCCTTGAATTCTGAGCTGGGAAATCTGGAGGGGCAGGGAGGTTACAGCCGTGCAGGGGCGGGAACGATTTTTGTTTCGTTTTGTTTGCCTCAGCCCGGGGACTCTCGGAATCGCAACGCCGCGGCCGAGGACGGCCCAAACTTCTCAGGTAGTCGAAGGCACCGGGCCTTTGGCCTCAAGGAACGTACCAGAGGAGCGTGGCCATCGCACTTGGGACGCTCTTCTCCGGACAGCGCGGCCGCCTTCACCACTCCCAGGGCAGCCTCAAAACCCTTTTTTTAATGGATCGACGGCCGCCCGGAGTCCACAAAGAGAGGGACGTCTTCGGGCAGCTCCTGTGAAACTCAATCTGGCCCAAGAGAAAAAGGCATGTGCAAGAGGTCAGGGCGGGTTTGCATATGTACTTGAAGGCTTCTTGTTCATGGAACGTATAAAAGAAAAATGCACATCCTTCGCTGGTGATGGGGATAAAAACGACCCAACCTCGTGTCCGTCATTCACATTCCAGACAAAAGTCCGACATCCTCCCGGGGAGAACGAGGAGCCCCGGGCCGTGAGTCCGAGCGCGGCCCCCCACCTGCGCCCGGGGCGACCCTGGCTCAACCAGCCACCCGAGCTCTCAGAGCTTCGCCTCCTCCCTGCACTCGCTGTACCTCCGGAGGGCACCTTCAGCACCTGGCGAGACAGCGCCGGCACGTGATCGGCAACCTAAGCTCTTCCACCCGCGGGAGGCTGACCGTCGGCCGACGCACCGCGCGATCCCCGTGCAGAGGCCAGCAGAGTCTGGCTTCTTCCCTCCCATCTTATCACAGACACCAAAGCTTAAGCAATCAGAGGAGAAAGTCCTATATACAAACAGTTTCGTTGCTTCCAGGAAAGCAAAAGGATAAAAGACAGCAAGAGAAAGAAGGTCATTTCACATTATTTTAGCCAGGTTATTGTGATTTCAACATTATTGCCTGAACAACACAGAACAGACGAACAGCACACAGCCAGCAATACACAGCACTTCCACAATTCAACAACATCTACTACACTATTCCATTTGGCAAAATATTTATTTATAACAAATCTGTTCAAAAGCAGTTGGTCACATTTTTTTTCCATTTTCCATTATGAAGTTGTAACAATGGTCTCGGTAAATGCAAATAAGCGGCCTCTTTTCATGTGGGTACACAAAAAAGTATAATTTACGGTTCCGTGACCTGAATTCTCTAAAGGCGTGTCCGTACTCCATCTGGGTTAGGACAGGCGGGGGCACCTCCAGGCGGGAGAGCTTTGGAGCTCTAGCTCGTAGGGCTGAGGAGGAACAGAAAACCTCTCCAGATGACGTTCCAGACTTACCCACCGGAGGAGACCCCGACAGTGGGTAACAGGAAGGCGCCATGGGGTTCTGGCCACTTCACAAGTTCGGGTCTGTTTGCTCCTCTGCGCAAGGGGATGAGTTTTGGAGGCTCCGCCTAGGCGAACCCCAAGTTGCCGTGGAGTCAGGTTACCCGACGCTATCACATTCTGGGCGACCAGCGGGACGACCTGGAGTTCTCCTGATATAGAATGCTGCAGTCTATGGAGGGGGGGGGGAGGGGGAGAGCACATCCCAAGCTCTGATGGGCCCCCAGCCCTTTCCCTTCGAAGCCAATGAGAGCCAACACCAAGAAGGCATCACGGCGCCAAACGGGCTCTGCGAGTCTCGGCCCAGGAAGGTCTAACTTCGGGCCATGGCCTCTCCCTCTTCTCACTGCTAGTTTATGGAAGGGGCAGGTTCTAGCCACTACTGGGGGATCACAACTCCTCCCCTTCTCTACACTCTACCAACCCCTCGGAGGACAGCCTCAATTGATTGTGGGGGCCCAGGAGCACCCCCGTCACTTGGAAATGGATGTCACTGCTTTCCTCGAGAGCAGGTTGGATAACCTGGAAATGGGGGAGTGTGTGTGGAAGGGGAGGCGAGGTACTCGAGCCTATGAAAACTACCCAACGTCACCTCAATGGCAGCAGCAGGACTCAGCCACAGGCCTCCTGACGCCTCCTCCAGGTCTTTGTTAATTCATTTATCCCTTCTCTCGCTACACCATTATTCAGTGGCAGGAGCCCTACTGACCACGGGGGCGGCTCCCGGCCCCTCATTCTGAGAGCAGCTCTCAGATGCAACGGCCGCCCCCGCCTCTTCTGGGCTTCCCTCAGGTGAAGAGAAGGCGGAGGTTTGGTCGTGGCTGCCGCTCTCAGCCCATGTCAGGCTGGCTGCAGGAGGAGCAGCTCCCGGAGCCGGGCCCTTATCCGCTTGGGACAGGAGCAGCCCCGGTGCCAAGTGGAGGCCGGCGCTTCTGCCAAGGGGGCGCTGACAGGACCCAAGGCCCGGGAAGATCTAAGTGATGAGGAAAGCGCAGCAGAAGGGGGAAGCATCCACAGTCAGGAGAAATCCGGGGGTCTCGGCTGCTGTGGTCACGGCAGAGCTACTCCTTTCTATCCTGGCAGGCCCGAGAGGTGACCGGACTTTAAAAGTCGCCAACGTTATTAGAGCGTCTCAAAGAGCTTTTCTTTTACAGCTTTGGCTGGAGTTTGCACAAAAAAGCGCCCATCCCCCATAAGCACAGACTAACTGGCAGTTCCAAGTAGGTCAGCGGCAGAGGACACTTTCCCCAGGACCCCCGAGGGCCCCCCTCGCCCCTGCAGCTGCTGTCACAGCTGGGGATCATCGTCCCGGTGGTCTGAGGGCTGCTCTTCTGGTGAAGCTTTGCCTCCTTCGCCTTCCTACTCTGCGTCAGGGAACTCCCTGCCCACCCCCGTTGGACTCTGTGGGTCGCCGGGGAGGGACGAGGCGGCCCAGGACGCCGACGCCGGCCTCTCCCCTCCATCTCATCCCTCCTCAGTCAAGGAAGCCTGCAGACAAAGGGCTTTCTCTTATTAAAAATATCAGGATTAAAAAGTTGTAATTCAAGCCCATCTTCAGCTGAAACAGGTCAAAGTTGTTACTGGTGAAAAGAAAGGGTTCCTGGAGGGCCACGGAGCCAGTGCCCCTGCAAAGCATCCTACCTGCCATGCTCCGGTGCCAGGAAAAGTCCGCTACGTGGCTCCCCCGAGCCCTGCCCCCAGCAGGGCTGCACAAGTGCCCCGAGTGCCCAGAGGGGTACGCCTTTAGAGAAGAGGCAGCTCAGTGGCTGCGAAGGTAAGACCCAGAACAGAACGAATGCGAGAACACAAAGGCGAGAGTCAGATGAGTGTCTGAGCACAGGCCGTGGCGCCTTGCCTAGTTACCCGTACAAATCCTCAGCCCGCTCAGGGTTCCCACACAGCCCTCGGGGCGCCCGCCGCTCCCGAACAGGCCCCGGTGGAAGGAGCGCCCCGACGCTCTCCTCTCAGTGCTGCATGGCAACCCTGGAACGTCTCTGACCATTGAAAGGGCACACAGCACTCGCAACGCAAAGGAAGTTTATTACTCCCACTCGGTAGTTCCTGGGGGCTTGGATGTTAAGTCATACATAACGCGAGAAATACCCGGGATCTTCTTAATCTCCGTGACCATCTTCAGCACCACCTGCAGTCAAAGACAAGAAGGTCCAGCGGGTGACGCCGGGAGAACGGACCGGGAGCGCGGGCCCAGCCCCCAAAGCCACAGCAAAGGCAGCGACCAACGGCCCCGAGGACTCCGGCTCCGGCCCTGGCGCTTCAAAGCCCCCGGGTCCGGTCCTACTCCCCTCTGCCCACCCTGGTCCTCGTTTCCCCCGGGGTCTCTGCCCCCCTGCAAAGCCCCATTTATCACCTGGAATCTAGCTGAGGTGGGGCCGGGGGAGGCCGCCCCCCCCCCCCCCCGGGGACCTTTAGAAGGCAGTTACCTCGACGGGAATCTCGTTGCCCGGCGTCGCCGCAATCCCGGTCATGAAGTCGCTGGTGATGAAGGTCCGGATTACCACCGATCTCTGGCAGGACGGCTGCTTCTGAAGAGGGTCCCGGTCAAAATGCAGGGGCGTCAGGATCACCGGCATCTGGCTGATCTTCCCGGCGAAGCCTGGGCCAAGGGAGCGGCGAGTCAGCCTCCCCGCCGGGAGGGACCCCCACCGACTTCTGAGCGCCCGCACACCCTTCGTGCCCCTAATGAGCTTTACACGTCCCCTTAAAAGTCATTAAGGTGCCTCGGAGAACACCGCACACTGGCTAAACTCAGACAAACGTGGCCATTGCAGTCTGCAGGCCGGGCGCTGGCGGGGCAGTGCGGCGGACAGAGCCGGTCAGAGCCCAGCCTCAGACACCCGCCCGCCGCTTCCTGGCCGTGGGGCTGCCCCTGCCCCGGCTCAGGGCTGAGACGAGAGGATCCTTGAGATAGAGGGTTGGGAGTAGAGGGGGGTGGGGGAGACCCAAATGAGCCCTAACTTGGGGGGGAAGCAGGAAGAAGGAAGACGCTGCCTAAGTGAGAGCCCCCCCTCCCCCAGGGGACGGGCTCCAGCTCCCCCCCCCCACAGGTCTCACAGGAAACTAGGAAGAGTCAGACTGGGAGACTTCCACGCTTTCCAAACACTGGCCCCCCGGCTCTGTCCCGCTCCCTCACAAGGCCCCTGGTCCCCTCAGAGCAGTGAAAGGGACGGCCCCAAAATGAACCCGAAGGCCTTCTCTGTTCTCTCACCCAGAGGCTCTGGGAACCCCGCCCAGCCTCCCCCAAACAGCCCGACACCCCCTTCCCTGCCGGCACCGTGGAGTACAGGGGCTGCTGCCTGCCCCTCCCCGACACCAGCCCTCCGAGCCCCCCAGAGCCCTTCACCGGCCTAGCGTGGGCCCAGAGGGGCCGCCCGCCGAGAATGGGGGGCGCCGTCAGGAAGGAGGGAGGGGGAGAGCCACGGCCCCTCAGCTCTCCATTACGGTGCGTTCCCTCAGGGAAAACATCGGCTGTCCCCGCTCCCCAAAGAGCAAGGCTGCCCAGACCCACCGGACTCCCTGAGAATGTTGTGGGCCTCGAAATCGGCTTGGCGCAGCGTGCTGAGCACCCCGGTGGTCAGGAAGGTGGGCGTCACGTCTGTGGGAGGCTCTTTGACGGGGGGGCCAAAGACGTAGACCACCCTGAGGACCAAGGAGAAAGAGCCCCCTCAGTCCGAGGAGCGTGCTGCCAGGCACCAAACCTCCCGTGACTGCGGCGCATCAAAGCCACAAGGCCCGCGCCGGGTCAGAGGCAGGACCTGGGGACGAGCCTCCCCCTCTGAAGGCCTCCGGCCTTGGGGCACAAGCGAACAGCAGGGAAGGGCAGGCGGGCCTCCTGGCCTCTGGGGGGCGCTCCTTCAGCAAGCCTGGCCTGGAGGTGCCAGCGCGGAGGGCGGCCGGTGTGTCTGACTGCCTGAGGCCTGTGGGAGACCCTCCCCCCCCCGCCCCCAGGACGTACCTGTTAATGTTGTGGCACATGCGCGGGATCAGCCGCGCCAGGAACATCAGGGACTCCCAGTCAGGGTCTTCTTTGCTGGAGATGCCACAAACGTAACTGTAGGAGCGGCAGTCCCCCTGCAAACACGGGCGAGACGAGCCGTCACCCGGGGAAGGGCCAGGGGCGCAGAGGGCCAAGAAAGAGCGCGTGCGTGTGTCTGTGTGTGTGTGTGCGCGTGTGTGTGTGCGTCTGTCTCTGTGTGTCTGTGTGTGTGTCTGAGTGTCTGTGTGTGCGCGTGCCTGTGTGTTTGTGTGTGTGTGTCTCTGTGAGTGTGTGTGTGTGTGTGTGCATCTGTCTCTGTGCGTCTGTGTGTCTGTCTGTGTCTCTGTGAGTGTGTGTGCGTCTGTGTGTCTGTGTGTCTGTGAGTGTCTCTGTGAGTGTGTGTGCATGTGTGTCTGTGTCTGGGCCTTCCCCACTGGTGGATCAGAGGTGTCCAACACGAAGCTGCACCTCTCAGGGCTCAGTCCTTTAGAGGCGTCTGCTTCTGACTCACAACTTTTGCAAAAAGAAACCCCCGTCCTTTCTTATTTCCCTTTTTGCAAGAAGGGACAGATGACTTAAATCCAAGCCGATACCACAAAAAAAGCATGAAAAAGCATGGTTATCTTCACAGAATTTTCTAGAAACAACCCTCATTTACTTCCCAGACCCGAGCCAACATGTCTAGGTTCACTTGAAGCTCTCGGACCCTGGCACCCTAACGAAATCTTAGTCCGGCTCCGTCTTTGTTTCCTAGGCTTTTTTCACCTTCCAGACTTTCGTTGCAGCCCAGGGTCCCAGGGTCCCAAACGGCATTCCCCTCACCCCCACAAGGACATCCCGGTCTCTTTTATGAGAATGTCGGGGTCACCCATCCATACTAATCAGCAGGCTACACATGTAATTCAGGAGGGAGGGAATTATTTTTAAAGGCCCCCCCCAATTTCCTTCCCAGGCTAATGGCACACTATTTCAAAGTCCGATTCTTTTTGTACAGGAAAACAACTGTTTGGACATGTAGACGTATATTGTATTTCATTTATACTCTAGCATATTTAACATGTATTGGTCGACCTGCCATGGGGGGAGGGGAGGAAGGAGGGGAAAAATTAGAACAAAAGGTTTCGCAATTGTCAACATTGTAAAATTACCCATGCAAATATCTGGTAAATAAAAACTATCAAAATAAAATCAAAATAAATAAATAAGAGATCCCCCCCCCCATAAGTTGATCATTTGGGGTAAAAAAGACCCGGCACACACTTTCACTCTAAGGGAATTTAAAAGGCCACAGGAACAACGCAGGCTGAATTCTTTTGGGTTAGAATGTTATCACAAGAAATCTCCTGCAAGGACACCTCACACAGCTATTCAGGCCCCCGTTTTCAAAGAAAATGCCTAGCGCCCCAAACTCACGGACTCTACAGTGGATGTCAAACAGACCCGAGAGCACTCGCCGGAGGAGGGGCACAGTGGGCACACAGCTCGAGGACACTTACCTGGACCCCGACGGTTTTAATGGGCAGCAGGAAGGCACTCAGGGCGTGCAGGCTGGTGATCTGCATGAGCTTCTCCTGGTCCTCCTCGGTGGTGCAAGCTTTGACCCTCTGTAGCAGCGTGTGAGGCTACGGAGCACAAGGGAGGAGGAGGACGGGTGAGGGAAGGTGGCCGCCCACCCTCTGAGCCCCTGGGCCAGGACTCCTTCTGGGATGCGTTTCAGAAACCCTTTCTCACCCCCTCCCCCCTCAGGGCTAGTGCTGGGGATGGAAAGGCAAATATGGAGAGGAGACCCCAGCCCCCCTCCCTTGAGAAAGAGATCAGCTGTGAGGTCAGCCTGCTGGAAGGGTCCTGGACTAGCACCAGGAGGGGGCAGAGAGCCCAAGAAATGAGGAGGAGGACGGCCCACGGTGGGCAGGAAGGCGGTCGGGCCAATCCTGCAAAGACCACCCTAGTGCAGGGTGACGGAGGCAGCCGAGCCCCAAAGGGAGCAGGAAGAAAACCCTCCCAAGTCCAGGCCGGGCACTTGCATTCTAGCAGCATCCCCCGCCCTCCCCTCCCCCATCGGTCACAGAGATGGGCAGGACTGCGGCCTCCCAGAGTCCAGAGAGCCTCGGCCACGAGGCAGTAGAGGTCCAGCAGGTGGAACGGCTCACGCAGCTTTTACGGGCTGGACAGGGAATCCCCCCCCCCCCCCAGGCCCTGACTAAGAATCCTTGCAGATCCGTGTGAATTTAAACTTGGAGAAAGTATGAATTCAATGATAAAGAAAAAGAATTGAGCTTAGCATTTCAGGGTGGGAAAAGGCCCAAGAGACATTAGCGTGGCCCTTGTTATGGCAGAAAATGAATCGTGCCATGGAGGGATCCGCCCCAACGCTGTCCCCTGTGCCACGGGGCGGGGTGGGAAGTAGAAAGAGGGGAGGGGGGAGAGCAGGCAGACAGTAACGTCTCGGGGCATCTTGGCACTCCAACTCCCCGAGCGCAGATTTTCCCCTTTCCATCCAACACTCTCTTCCAAAGCCAAGTTTTCTTCAGAGTTAAAAAGACATCTCAGAACACTTGAAATGAGGAGTGTTCACAAATCCCAAATGAACAGGTAATTTAAAAAGGTCAAATCCAGAATCGCTACCTGCTGTGATCACCAGTTTCCTCCTTGAAAATTCCTTACCTTTTTCACACTTGCAGAAAAGTCAGCTACTATTTTCAAAATGTTGTTGGTTTCAGGAAAGTCTTTACATATGTAAGGCTCTTCGGCACAAATTACTCTTATCGCCAGGCCTGGACCTAAAGATCAGGGAAAAGAAACGATCCAAATATTAAACCAACCATCACCCAATACCCGCATTCTAGTACAGCTGACCCCCGGCTTCGTCGTCAGCTCATTCAGCAACGGAGGGACCCACGAGGACGCGGTACGAGGCCCTGAATTCTAAAGGCTCTTCCAACGTTCGCTCCTTCATCTCAGTCACACAATTCAATCTGCCAAGGGAGAGCGCAGCGAGCCACAGGATTTGGGGGGAGGGGGCGAACACTGCCTGTGGAAGGAGGGGCACACACTCATGGGCACCAGCTAGGCTGCTCCCGGGCACTTGTATCCAAAGGAGCACCAGGGACCCTGGACTGGCGCCTACACGGCAGAGCCAAGCCTTCCAGCAGCCTTCCTTTCTGACTCTCCTGAACGGGTTCCTACAGTGAGAAGATGGAGGCCTCGGGTCTGGACTCGACTCCTGGCTCTGGCCCGATGACCGGCACCCGTCCCGCTCCCCGGGCCTGTTTCCTCATCTGCAAGAAGCTGGGGTCAGACTGGGTCATGTCTGGTCCCTTCAAGGGCTCTGGCCGAAAGCTACAGAGACTCCGACTCCATCCAATCTGTAAGCGTCAAACAAATACGCTGACCAGGGTCTGATGAGGCAAGGACGGATTGGGAAGGCTAATGCCCGAACACCCATGACAGCAACAGGAACGATGACGTGAGATATTTATCACACGGGGGGAGTCACAGAACTGAGCATCAGGGAGGAAACGTGGGCTGCTGCGGGACAGGATCGCAGACCCCCCTCCCCCCGAATCAGGGGAGGGGCCTGGAAGCCCCCCTGCTCCGCTGTCTCTCTGCAGGCAGACGGAGACTGCACCAGGTCCCGGAGGCAGGTGAGCGCCTCCTGACCAGCGTCCCTTCCTCTGGCACCTGTGGGTTGGGAGGGCAGGGCCGGCCCCCGAGTCCTGCGGCTTTCCCGCACTCATTCCCAAATGTCAGACCTAGGCTGAGCCGTCCCTGCTGGCACCACCTGGCAGCTCTACACCAGCCTTTAAGTATTAGGGCCACAGTCAGGGCCGGGACTCAAGCCCGCGGACTCGACCACCCCCCAAATCCAGGGCTGACGACGCTGTGACAGCCCAAGTGCTGCCATCCCCTTCTACAAATGAGCCAACGGAGGCCGACGAGGGGCACACACGGAGGAAGCGGCAGACCGGGATTTCGGAAGTATGTCTCGAGCCCAAAGGCCTTCCCAGGAGACACTGCTCTTGGTATAGTGAGAGAGCACGTTTACAAAATGAACTTTTTTCAAATGGTGTAGGTAATGGAGTAACGGTGAGACTCAGGCAGCTACTTAAAATGGCCTTTCCATCAGTCACCTGCCTAAGAAATGGGTCATTCTTCACAGCAAACATGGAGAAGAGCCAAAGGAAACGCATGCTTTCCACTAAATCTAACAGACACTGAAAGGCAGCGGGGCAGGACGGACACGGAGTCAGGAAGCGGGTGCCCCGTGCAGTGGAGCGACGGCCAAGGCCTCAGTCTGCTCAGAGTAACAGCCTTCCACAGCTTTCCTTACAAGCCTGGGAGATCTATGATGGCGATGTCCGAGTCAGTGATAAAGGCCTAAGTCTAGAGTCAGCAGACAAATAGAAAACACTGAGATACTGTAGCCATAGCCGTGCTTTACACCTTCAACAGGGAAGCCCCATCTCCTTGGGCCCTGCATGGGTCCTGACCCTTTACCTCTGCCCCTCATTTGCACTGAAGGCTCTGGGACCCAACACCTCCTCAGGACAGATTACGCCAGACCCAAATACATTCTTTACCTGGGAATGGATGTCTAGAGACCAGTTCTTCAGGGAGACCAAGTTCTCTACCCAAAATCCTCACTTCATCTTTGTGGAAGTCTTTCAGAGGTTCTATTACTTTTCCCTAAAAAGAAAACACAGTTGTTGAACATAATGGGGAGGGAAGAAGGGAGAGAATCTGGAACACAAAGTGTTAAAAATTGTTTTTGCTTGTAACTGGGAAAAATACTGAATAAAAGAAATAATGACTACTTAAAAATAATGAGGAAAATGTTAAGATGCAAACCCAAGAGTCCAGAAGTGTAAAGAGATAAACATAAATGAGTAACCATAAAGGACTAACAAAGGTTAATCTATTTACTTTCTTATATGGGGAGGTGGTACATGTTATCATCATTGGGGGTAATAAAAGGAATCTAATTAGACAGTCTGAATGATTCTGTTATGTTTTGATGATCTCCAAAGAAGAATGGAAAGAGTGGTAAAGAGAAGTATTCTGGTAGAGGAGGAAAAGGATAGGAAAAATGGGGAACATCACCTTATGTTAATTGTATGCACAAGTAAAAGCCTGTATGAGGAAAATAGGGACACTTGAACTTCATTCTCATCTGAAATGGTCTGAGAAAGGAAAAATACACCCACCCACCCACTCAAGTTGGATATAGAAATATATTTTGTCCAATAAGAAATAAAGCAGGGAAAATGTTTAAAGGAAAGGGGGAGAGGAAATTAGGAGGACGTCAACTTAGAAAAAACAAACTCTAAAAGAGAGGCAAGGAAAAAAAAAAAAAGTAAAAGAACATAAGAATGGAGGGAAATACTAATTAACAACCAATAACTATAAATGTAAATTGGATGAACTCACCCATAAAAGGTAAGAAGACAGCAAGATGGAATACAAATGAAAATACATGAAACACACTTAAAACAAAAAAGTAAAAAAAAAAAAGTTAGAGAAGAAAGTAGCAATCATGATCTCAGAAAAAGCAACAACAAAAAAGAAATCTAAGTAAGAGAGATAAACAGCAAAACTACATATTGCATATACATACTAAATGGCATAGTGTATAAACTCTTAAAGGAAAAAGCAAATGAATATCAGGCAGAGATGGTAAAACTACAAAAGTGGGTGACTTCATTCACCCAAGTAAATCTAACAAAGAAATGGAGGATTTAAATAAAATTTTAGAAGAAATTTCGGATATGATCAAGATAGGTGTCTGAAGAATACTGAATAGGATAGAAAAGAATAGATGTTTAGGCATTTTTATAAAAAAATTACAATGTATTAGGGCCTTAAGCATCTCACAAAAACAGAAATGAACTATTAAATGTGTCTTTCACCAACCACAATGCACAGTTACATTCATTAAAGTGTTTTTGAAGCATAAATTAAAAATTGGAAACTAAATAGCTTAATCCTAAAGAATGAGTGGATCTTGACTCATCCATCATAGAAATGACAGACCCAGTAGAAAGAGCAGCATCAGTGAAGCAAACAATTAAGAGCTAAAACAAAACAAAACAAAAAACCAGAAAGCAAACAAACAAACAAACAAACAAACAAACAAAAAAACCCAAGAGGTTGAAAACATCCAGTTAAAAACAAAATTGGAGTCTTTCAAATCAAGGAAGAGATTTTAAAAATTGAGCAAACAATAAAAGCCCTGAATTAGTAAGTAAAATTAAGACAAGACACACACAAAACATATATAAGAACTATATGAAAATCATTACAAAATACTCTCTACACAAACAAAAACAAACATAAATAACTAGAGAAGTATTAATTTTTCACATGTGGACCAAGCCAATATAATAAAAATTATGACACGGCCTAAATTTACTTATTCAGTACCATCCCAACCAAACTATCAAAAGATTGCTTTACATACTTTATAGAGAGATTTTTGAAGAAAAATAGATAAAATGAAATCCATTGGAGAAACAAAAAGTTAAGAATATCAAGGGAATCAATGAAAAAAAAAGTGAAAGGAAGAGGGAGTAGCAACCTTAGCTCCCAAACTATTGGTACTGGATAAACCAAAAAGGTTACTCAGAAGAGATGAGGTGCAAATGAGCACATCAAACTAGCATTTGAGAAACCAAAAGATCATAGAACTCCTATTCAACAAAAACTGCTGGAAAAACTGGGTAACCAGGCAGAAAATAGGCCCAGCCCAACATCCCACAGAGCACACAACTGGGCATACGGGTGACCGCCTAAACAAATCAGAAAGCCAAGATGGCAGTCAGAGCCAGCCTGGGCTCCCCATCAATTGCCCGGACAGATCAGGAAGTACACCGGACCAGATTCTGATGAGGAATCCAGGAAAAAGTCAATGGCTTGTTTTTCCAGCCCAGGTCAATCTAGGGAGGAGATTTCGAGAGCCACAGACATGGCGGCGCGGAGCCGGCCCCCGGGAGAGGCTGAGCACCAGGGACCACAAGAGGTCCCAAATCCTTCCCAGAAACCACGCGCAGGAACGGTCGCCAACCGAGGGCCTGGTGCTCACCCCCCAGGTTCGGGTCACAAATTCAAAGTGTCCTGAGGAGACCCACAAACTTGGTGGCCTTCCCAGGTCCTGGGCAAGGTATCAAAAAAGAAGTGAAGTTCAGCCAAACTTATAAGAATTTGAGTCATTTCCTAAATAATAAATGGGCAAAGATACAAACAGGCAGTTTTCAGAGGAAGCAATCCAAGCTATCAATGTTCCTATGAAAAAATACTCTTTATCACTAACAAATAATAAGAGAAACAAAAAAGTACAACTCTGAGGTACCACCTTGTACCCGTGAGATCGGCAAAGTTGGCAAAAGAGGACAATGAGAAAGCCAAAGGGCAGTCCCGCACATGCCGGAGGAGCTGCCGGAAAACGGGTGCACTAATGCACCGTGGGTGGTCTGTGAACCAGTCCAAGGGAAGCAGCACGGAAGCAGGAAAGAGCTATTGAACTGGGGAGAGTGCACGTAGCTGTCTAAGCATGTACAAATCACGTTACAGGATAGCGATACGCTGAAACGCTGTGCCGTGCAGAAGGATGAAGGCTCAGAGAGCTTCTCCCACCCCGGGGTGCCTAGGCCGGCGCTGCCCCTGGGCTCTCCCTGGGGAGGCGTCTGTCCCAGCCCACCCTGGCCCGGCGAGGCCCCCGGTCCCTCCTCCTCACCTCCTCCCTCAGCTTCCTGATGAGCTCCGTGTCGTTGTGGTGCGTTTTGATGACCTCGGCTTTGCCGCTTGCAACAAGGGACGCACTTTCAATTAGATCAGGCCTTAATGTTCCCTGGGCAAGGAAAACCTCCTCGGGTTTCAGGTTCATCTCTCCAATCACTTCATTGGCGATCTGTAACCGAGAGGATGGGTACAAAATTCAAGCAGACTCAGGTGCCTTTGGGGCAAAGCAGGCCAGGCTGGCATGAGCTGTGCCCACATGTCCCGTCTGCCTTCTTCCCTGCAAAATCCCACAACCCACTAGGTCTCCCACCCTCCCAGCACCGAACCAAGACGCCCCCCGGTTCCCTAGCAGTGCCACACCTCGGGCAGGAGGGCACAGGAACAGGAGGCGGGTTTGCTCAGACATGGAGCAGGCAAAGCGGGGAGTGCCCACAGAAAAGGGGCAGCCTCTCTGCCAAGCGGGGGAGCTTCTCTCCCTTACAGCGACAGCAGGAAGGGGAGGCTGCTCCCCGAGAGCCGCCTCTGTTCCCCCCCGGCAGCCACAGCCATCCCTCCGATTGAGCCTCTCAGTCTTTGTGTCTGTCTGTGTCTCTGTCTCTTTCTCTCTCTCTCTTTCTCTATCTCTCTCTCTGAACAGTTTTCAAGCCTGGCCAGGAAGCTGGGGGAAGGGAAACTCAACTAACAGCATCATGAATTCCAAGACCAGCTGTTGTGGAGCAAAACGTACATATTTAAAAATCACAAAGCGGCTCTGAATCAGACTAGTTTTTCCGATCTATCGTCCCATCACAACTCCTATGGCTAATATTAGATTCAGGAAGCAGCATGAAAAATTAGGAAGATTCTTTACCAACTTACTGGAAAAGTCTATCTAACAAGTTGTGATATTTTGCCAAGGATGGAAAAAAAGGCTCTCTTCGAAGCTGTGTACCTTTCAAACACTGACGGAGTGCTAACACTCAGAATCCTAGATTCAGAAAGCGGATCAGAGCGCAACAATCCCCGTCCGATGCCCTCATTTTGCGGGCCAGCCGCCCACGAAGGGGCTCACGTCTCCTTACCGAATCAGGACAATGGAAGCATGGGAGGGCCCTGAGGACACCACATTGGACCCCCTATCCCAGAGCACCCTCCCCGGCTCCCGGCAGGCCATTCCACCATGCACCCCTAACAGACGTTAGGGAGTCTCTAAGCTGCCACTGGCACTAGGCTGATTGATTCTATCTGAAAGTAGCCCCTTCACCTGTCACCGAGAAGCAGGACAGAAACGTCGGTCGCTTCAGATGTCAGTAGAAAAGTACCTTAACAAAGGTGTCTCCGATAATTTTCCTCTTTTCCTCAGGACTTGTGGTCATGTTTAACGTCTTGCTGATCCTTTTTCGGGGAGTCCTGTCTTCCTCAGATATCGGTAACGTTGTCGTGCCGTTGTAGAAAGAATGAGCAGCGTTGACCACTGTGTGACAAACAGAGGCTTTTTTAAAAGAACCACCAAAACCTGAATAAACCATCCTCCACAACTCTCGGGGTCTTTCACATGTTCCGGAACTACTATCCACTTAGGCAATCCATGAACGTTTGCTCTCAAGAACCAAGTCAGGGGGACTCTGTAGGATTCCAGGGCAGCCGCCTCAGCCCTGCCCCAGAGAAGCAAGGTCCCGCTCCTCCCTCTGACTAGAATCCAGTCCGGGTGCAGCCAGCGGAACCTCGGGAGGGGAGCAGGGATCCCGAGCAGCAGGCGCCCAGGAAACGTCACCAACCAAGCCAGGGGACTCCTCTTCCAGGTTTCCCACTTAAGACCTGAGCTTTCCATTAACTGCCTCATTCTCACACATGTGTGGGGCCCGGAGGAAGGAAGCTCTGAATTCACCCCCCCCCCGTCCCAGATGCTTGCTAGCTGTGCAACTCTGGACAAATCACTTAACATTTCTCTGCCTCAATTTCCTCAAGTGTAAAACGGGATAATGGTGGCAGCCCTCGGTCCCAGAGCCGCCGCCAGGATCAGATGAGACGACCAGAGCGCGCTTAGCCCAGCGAGCTCTCCACAGAAACGCTAGCAGTTATCATTACTATCACATGTAGTGACGTCAACAAACCTTTCTTATTTGCGCCTCCTGAGAACAGGCTCTGTGCCGGACTGTAGGGGAACCCAGAAACAAGCTTAAGGAACCCTCAGGGCTCCCTCGAAGGCCCCCATCTCAGGCAGGGAGACCCAAGGGAGTGCTGCCAGAAGGCACCGGAAGCTAACACAGAACTGAGGCTGGGCTACCAAGGACGGGTCCAAGGGGCAGAAATAGGAGACAGCAGACGTGCTTACAGTCAATGTTCCTGCAGGCTTTCCCGCCTTAAGGAAGTTCTTCTGTAAAGGTCACAAAGTTTAAAATCTACAAATACCCCCTCTTCTAAAATGGCTGCGACAGCCCTTTCTGAAGCCAATCTGCTGATGCCAAGAGAACACAGAATTTGGGCAACTGACGTGAGGCCGAAGGCCTGAGCCTGCCGCCCTCTTCCTCCATCTCTGCTCCCGAGTGCTCCCCCAAAATATACTCACTTTTGCTCACTTATAAACAGCTCCTGCTCTTTCCTCAGGAAAGCAAGAAACATTCGTGCTGATCCTTTTGACAAGAACTATCAAATCTCACAACAATTCGAAAAGTAAAATTATTCTGTGCCATAATTCCCTCCCAAAGGGAAGTGTCAACTCTTAAAATAAACTTTCCTGTGGAGGCATAGGTACACATGTTTGTGCACGGACTGTGTGCAGTCACACGCTTTAAAGCTATGACCGCCTCATGATTGTCGTTTTTCTCTCTTTAGAGAGCGTGCTCTGCTGTTAGGAACTGATGCAGCTAAACACACGAGCCCCTGAAAGAGACTCTTCAGACGGAAGAACACGGAGCCCCAGCACCGAGCACCGATCAGGACGAGGAAGGCCGGGCAGTTAGCAAAGTCCTGTTTCCTAGACACCCACCGACTGAGCCAGGTCCCAGGCCCTGAGAAGGCTCGGATCGCGGCCACAAAAACGCCACCACGTCCTTCAAAACGGCCTTGCATTCTATGGCACTTTGACCTTTCCAAAGTTCCTGCCTTCTCTCCTCCTACAGTCTAAAATGGAGAAATTATGGGACAAGATGAATAAAAAGTTCATCAGGAATGAAAAGATATGAGTGGACTGCGAACCTCCCACTGAAGAGACTTCTCCCGTGCACCCCGGAGCCAGAAAAGGCAGATCATTTTTAGTTGTCTGAAAAATAGAGAAGCGGGGTCCAAAGGGCTTACGTGCTTTGCTGAGGTTAAGACGGGTGAGGTGAGAAAAAGCTGGAAGGAGCAACCGGGCCATCAGCGGCCGCCTCGGGCTCGGGGGGAAGCCCTCGGCGGAGCCGTGAGGTCAGGAGGCAGCCTGCAGGAGCCTGGGAGAGGAAGAGCCCACACGTCTAAAAGCCGGTGAAAGGATGGTGGAGGGGAGGGAGGGGCTGTGATGTGGTGGTCAAAGGCATGTGGAGAGGCAGCAGACGGGGGCCACCCATGCCAACACGTGCCCAGAGGACGGAGGGCCTGGCCTCAGTGAGGAGGCGCACGTCTTCCCCACTCACCAGAGGAAAGCAGGAGAATTCAGTCCCGTGCAACATGGAAGAGTCCTTGCCCAGTGGCCCAATGGAAGCTGGGAGGGCCCGGGCTGAGAAGGGAGGGGGACGTGGGACCCTCAGGGACCGATTCAGGAGGGCCAGGGCTGCCGGCTGGCCGTGGCCAAGAGCGAGCTTCAAGCTGCCGCTGCCGGACTTCCTCGGCTCAGCGCTGGGGAGACCCAGAGCGGGGAAAAGTAGGGGAGGGAGCCCTGATCTTGCACCCAGAGCCGGCCTGATCCCACCGGGTAGTTACCCACCCATCCCAACTGAACAGCAAACCCAGCTTGGCTGTAACGCTCTACAAGATCACCGGAGCCCTGTAAATATCCAGTATTCCTCTACCTCTGACAAAGCCAGAGCGTGCCGGCCTTCCTCCTCCCGCCGTGTGGAGACCCTTAGTTCCCCTGTCCTGATATGGTACAGGAAGGTAAGAAAGAAGGAAAACAGCCTCAGAAATTACAGAATTACAAACAAAATGCGATGCTGTTAAACTAAAACTACTAACTCCAAATGTGTCGCTGGGGAGCGACTCTGGCGCACCCGAGAGCTGACGTGAACAGATCGTAGTCACCAGGTCGCCTCCCACATCACAGTGATTATGAGTTTTGTTTCAGATGCTGTACTAGGCAACAGAATGCATTTTAAGATCTCATAATCACTCAATAAGCATTTATTAAGTGCCTACTGTATGCCAGGCACTGAGCTAATCACAGGGGACACAAAAAGAGGCAAAAGAAGTGCTGCCCTCCAGGAGCGCCCAATCTCAGGGGAGCAAGCAAGCAAGCGTCCACAAGCTACAAACAAGATGAACTGGAAATGATTAACAGAGAAGGACAGAAAAGAGAGACTGGGAAAGAAGTCCCATAAAAGACAGGGCTTGCTGGAAGCCAGGGAGTCCGTTCAAAGGCCTGGGGAGAAAGGGGGTGCTGAAGAAAGCTTCCGCAGCATCTAAACGCCCGAACGTCAGTCTCAGCCATACCTTTGACCTGGATGCCAAGTTTTTTGAGGGCTTCTTCCACAGACTGGCTCTCCCTCTTCCGCATAAAGCCATTATCTATATGGACAGCGATGACTTGATCTTGGTCCAAAGCCCGATTCAACAGGGCCGTGCAAACTGTGGAGTCGACGCCACCGCTGAGTAAAACCTAAAGGGGAAGGACACAAAAAGGGGAAAAATGCAACTGGCTCCAACGTCTGGAGAAAGGCTCACTTTTCACCACAAACACCAAGGACAACGCTCCAAAACAAGTCCAAGGAGCAGCGTTCCCGACGACTTGTGCCTACGGACCGACAGCACAGGGACAGGAGCAAGCAAGAAGGGCCCCTGCTCACCCAGAGGCCACCAGGGAACTCTCTCCACACGACCACGGCCCGGCCCTCCCACCAGCAACCTGCCAGGGACTCTGTGGCCCGGCTGCCCAGGCTCCTCGGGAGGCTCAGCACCCCAAGGCAGAAGTCAGTGACTCTGCCACAGCCCCAGTTTTCCATGTTTGGTGAGAAAGACTGAGCAATACAGACTGCGGGGGGAGGGCGGCTTTCTCCTCAAACGGCCCCGCTGCCATCCTTCCAAGGGCCTAGGTTTCCATCGCTGCTTCTCAGCCCGTGTCTCCACTGGATCACCCAGGTCCCGCCCCAGCTCTCACCGGCCTCGGGTCTCTCCTCTCTCCCTCCCCTCCCCCAAGCTGCCCCATGACACGCTTCCTCCAGCCTAGCTCTGGACACGCTCCTGGGCCCACACAGCCCCGCACTTTTATCTCACCTGTTCCTTGTAATACACACATTTAGGTGTTTGCTGACAAAAAGTACAAGATGGAGGAGCTTGGGAAGCACTGAGCTAGGCCACAAAGATTGAGTAGGGATAACTGTGCAAAGGACCCGTTTTATGGAATTTGATGAAAAAGAAGTAAATCAGGAGGCGGACTTGCAGCCCGACGGCCCTCAAGCTGCTCACCAGAACCTTGGATGTTCCCACTCGCTCCTTGATCTCGCGGATGCACTCCAGCTCCCGGTTCTGCACAGTGAAGGTCCCGCTGCACCCGGCTATGTCGTACAGGAAGTTCTTCAGGATCACCTTGCCGTTTTCCGTGAGGCCGACCTCAGGGTGGAACTGCACTCCATACAATTTTTTGGATTCATTTGCTATACCTTCATGGAGATAACATTACCAGATCTTTTAAAAACTGCTCATATTTAAAAGTCCATTTTTCCCCTTACAGTTCCTTTGTAAATCTGAAGACAGGTAACACAGTGGGGGGCACAGAAAACATACAAAGTGAAACCCCACGTAATGAGTCTCCTTCAGAAGACTTTGACACAGTCCAACCGCCCTTAAAGTGCCTTCTGCTTCAAGGGGCAGGGCCTCAAAGGTAGGGGGTTTACAGAGAAGAGACAGAAAGGAAAAAGCCAAGGGGGCATCTGGCAACCACCTTCCCCACTGGCTGAGCATGGCGGAAGCGGCTCCTTCCCAGCATCCTCCATGGGGACAAAGGCCCATCTGCTGGATGTGCAAAGGAATCTCATGTCACAACATGAAGTGAGAGGTCAGAGGAGCTCATGTGTGGAGCTGTGGGAGGAAAAAGGTCAAGCCTAACCCTTTGTGGTGAGGAAATTGAGGCACAAAGTTTCAGTAACTCATCCAAGGTCACACAAATCCAATATAATCTGAATACAATCTGAACTTGGAGCCTGATTCCCCATGGAGGGAGGGAGAGAAGCAGGGGGTAGGAAGGGAGAGTGAGAGAGGGAAGGAATGGAGGGAGGAAGGGAGGGCAAGCAGCTGCCACCGTGAAGCCCCCCATTTTGTAACACTGAAAGTGAGCAACAGAAGCCAATGTTCTCCAACAGGTGACACTTCTGTGCTCCACAGGTAAGTAAAAAGAAACAAGGAAGCCCCAGATATTTCAAGCAGCCTCACCTGCCACGATGTTCCCGGACTGTGCCACGACCTTGAATCCATCCGCTACTTTGTCTACACTGTCTCCATGTGTGAGCAGCACAATCTCTTCCTTCTGAAGACCCCTGAAAATAAAATTTCGCTAAGAGTCGGAATGCAAAAATGCCAAAACCCAGAACGCTGAGATTTTGAAGCTTTAAAGCATGTCTTGAAACAGTAACTGAGAGCAGCGAGCCCCTGAAGAGCAGCTCGCGGCCGAGTTTCTGTGGAGAACGTAGCCATGAAACAAGAGCCCACGAAGTGGCTGCTAATTGTCACCGTTACCAAATTGAGCCGCAGGATGATAGAAATGCCTTCAAATGCAAGAGAATCAGTGAGTTAAGGGTTTACAAACTCAGGCTAGTTAGAGCCCTGATTTTCAAAACCTCCTCAAGCCAAAATTTAGTGTTTTTCCTGTAATAAAAAAAATCCATATAACATAGAATGAGAATACTCAGGCCAGAACGGACCATCTAACTTTGCCTGCCTAATTTTAGCACAACCCCCAGGCCAACGGCCCTCATGCTCTCGGGGACAGAGCCCCACCCGGGAATGCTCCGGCCTTGAGGAGACATCCTCCAAGCCCACCAGGGACCAGCAGCTGCGCCAGGCCACACCAGGGAGAGAAGCCTGACTGCGGAGAGGGCCCAAGCCCTGGGAGCGAGCCCTGGAGCCGGGCCCAACAGCAGGACGGACAAAGGCCCCGCGGCCCAAAGCTCCCGACTCTGGGGATCTCTCACCAAGCAGGATGGGCAAGCCCGAAATGCCGCTAATACCTGAATAACGTGCAGGTGTTGTCCACATTGATGTTGAAGACTCCGTCTTCTCGAACATTTTTCTTGTGCACCGTGCCTCCAAATACCTTATTCATCATCTGCCAAAACAAAAGAAAGGACACTTACACCGGGCAAAGCAAAAGGCCTGAAGGTGTCCGGGGACATGACGCACAACAGGTGCTCCACCAGCCACGGGGGAGAAGGGGACGCCCTCGGCTTCTCCTCGAGGCGTCAGACCTCAGGCCCCACAGCTGGTGGCCAAGTCTGCACTTGGGCCCACGTCTGAGGGAGCCCCGTGCCCCGTCCTGCAGAAGCCAGATGCCTTGGTCACAGGCTCACACCCTTGGGACTCTCAATGCACCATCAAAAGGCCGCCCCCCCCCCACCTCCAATGTCGCCATCACCAACAGGGAGGCTCACGGTTCCAGGGCTGGTTCATAAGGAAGTCTCCAAGTACCCCAGCTGTCTAAAATGCAGAGAGAAGCCCAAGGCCCGAGCTCGGCTTGAGGACGCCCTCCAGCTATGGGCTAACCCTCCCCCAGGCTGGGCACCAGGACAGACAGAGCCAGGAGAGCAGCTCATTGGGCAAACTGGCACTGGCCCTGTGTCAGGAAGACCGAGTGCCGATCCTCCCTTGTGACCGTGGGCAGTGCACTCCTGCCAGCCTCAGCTTCCTATCTCTAAGCGCTGTGGACAGCCAGCCATTTGGCTGCATCCAACTCTGTGACCCCCTGACCGTGCAGTCCCTGGGTTTTCTTGGTAAAAACACCGCAGGGAGTTTCCTTTTCCTTCTCCTTCTCCTGTGGATTAAGGGGAAGTGGTGAAGGGTCCCAGCCAGTCACAAGCCAGGAAGAATCCGACTATAGGCCTGCTGCGCTGGCTACCACGCCACCTGGCCACAGCCGCCTCCATCCCCGGAAAGTGGCACTAAGTTCCTCTCCTTCCTACCCTTCCCCCAGGGTCGTCAAAGGGGAGATCTTATGATGATCTCCTCATTTGGTCTCCCTATTCTGCCCTTCCTACTGACCTGAACGCTCCTTATGAACCGAAAATACCTGATCAATAACCCCTAGATCGCAGCTCTGAGTGTGGCCCGTGGTGACCCAGAAGTCGGGCAGACCCAGAAAGGGGTCTTAGTCAGGGACCCCGGCGGGCACCTCCTTGTATCCCGGCTCTAGTGTGTGAACAGGAGCCAAGTGCAGCGTCTCAGAAATGTCTGAGCAGCGTCCCGAGACAAGGCTGAGACAGGTTTTGGTCCAGCTTAATTCCTCCCCTTCATAAAATAAAAGCAGTGAGCAATTAAGAGAACGCTGCCCATGCTCTGGTTGTCCAAAGCAGCCCGTGAAAATTCAAAAAACTGGTCCTTTAATGCCCAAGGGATGATGTGAAAGGCTGAAATCATGAAGAGATCTCTCCAGGTGCCTCGACTGTGTCAAAAATGCACCAATTTTCTCTCCTATTTGTCCTGATATAGATCCTGTAAAATTTCCCATAAACTACGGTCAAGCCCCTTTCCTCTAATGCGAGTCTCTTACTTTGATCATGCATTTATTATTAAAGGAACTACACCTGCTTTTTGGCCAAGGGACCATCAGTTAATTCTAGAAATGCCAACTGTAAAAGCTAGTTCAAAGAGAACATATTTATACCTCCATAGAAAAACAAAGGGGAGAAAAACATCTCAACAAATTTTTCACCAATTGACACAATTTGGAATATAGTTGACTAAAGTCCCCACCATTCCAGGAGGAAAATGTAGAAACTCAAGGCACATTATTAAAGACTTGTTGTATTTTTCTAATATTCAACTAAATTACTATCTATTTTTATGGTATGACAAAGAAAGGTCAATAGTATATATGTGAAAACCTTTTTATCGGAGACGCTGCCTTAAAGGAAGCATGTGGGTCATTAAAATTGAATATCATTGCTTATTTCTATTTGGGTTTCTTCTATTCCCAAGAATTAATCCAAGTCAAATCTGCAATTGACCTGGCAAAATTGGCTTTAGGTATTTCGCAGGCCAGTGCTCTCCCCTATAATGAACTTCTACCAGCAAGAGGAAGCAAGAATACATTTGTATTTCTTACACATGTGTGAAGCATTGATCGCTATTTCCTCCCTTCATTTTCAAAGCTTGTGAGCTGGTAAAAGAGAGGGAAAAAATTGATCTGCACACTTCCTGATTTCTAACAGATTTCCTTTCTGAAATGTTCAGCATCGAGGCACATGGGTCCTATTTTGATCAGACAAACCTGTTTTGGCCATTTACAGAAATTGTAAAATCACCACTTTCCTCAGGATTTAAAACAGCTCAATTGGGAGGAGGGGGAAAAGAAAAATCAATGGATATAACACAAGTGGCATGGGATTAAGTCAGATGTGGAATGAGAAATCTGCCATTCCTCTTTTGGTTGGGGGTCAGCCCTCCCCCAGACCAACAAATATCTACGTCCCCATCATCTCTCACAGACGCCGGCAGCCAGAATGGTCAAAGGTCAGGAGCAGGAAGAGAACCAGGCCCGGATGATTCCTGAAGGACAACGTAGAATCCTGGGTCGTCAACACGTGGTTGTCTCTAACATTTATAGAAACAGAGCAGTCCCAGGAGAGCCTGGGGAGGCCAGAGCCACTGCTCCGGGCTTCTGTCCCACAGGGACGGGGGCACCAGAGAATGGCACAGAGTCTATCTCCGTCAGCTGGTCTAATGAAAGGAAGGTGGTCGTCCTCTCATGCCTTTTCTGCTCTATTGCCTTCAAGGCCCAATTAAAGCACCACCTTCCACAAGAAGCCTCCCCAGCTTCCTAATTTGGGTGCCTTCTGTCTGGCACTCATCTCCTCCTTATCCCACACAAAGCTGGCTCTGCAGACATTTGGGGGCTAGTGGGGTCTCTCTCCCCCATCTCTGGCAGTGAACGCTGTGCCCAGTGCACAGCAGGAACATGAGACAATGAGGCTGCCCGACTGGCATTGGGTAACTAGCCCTCGGGTTGCTGCCAACACCACTCCCCTCACAAGCGGACCCTTCTGCAGTGGGGCCCAGGGGGGAAGAAGGCCGGAGCAGACAAGAAAGAGAAACAAACCCCCAGCTGTGACCTCGTGGGGGGTTTTCTTGGCAGAGGCCGAGGGGTTAGCCATTTCCTTCTCCAGCTTATTTTTACAGATGAGGAAACTGAGGCACAAAGGGTGAAGTGACTTGTCCAGGGTCTCCCCAAATCTAAGCCAGCGCTTCGCTGCCCTAGAGATGCTGACAGGCGAAGGCACCCTCTCTGGGGTGCAGGAGGACGGCATGGCGGCCCTCACCCAAGAACCAGCACCAGAACGGCTCAGAGCGAAGGGGAGGGCCGATCCACTCCACACCTTCCAGACTCTGTGCTCAACTCTTGGGGAGCCTTCGGGGCTCCAAGGGGTCTGAGCAACCCTAGCCACACTGCACCCGGAGCCCCAATATGGTCATCTCAAGCACAAAGAACAACAGCCAACCATGTGGGGCACAGATAATAAACAAAAGAACAAGCAAGGGTATTGCCCCCAGATCAGAAAATAAAATTCAGAGCCTGGAAGGAAAATAAGTAACAAAAAAGAGAGCAAAGAAACTTCTCAGAAAAGGTGAAGTACAAGAAAATTGTTTAAAAGATGTTGGGGGGAGGAAGAAAGAAATTCTGCAATAGTAGCCCAATTAAGAAGGGAAGGAGAAGAGACGTGAGGAAAAGGAAACAAATAAAGGAAAAAAAGAGTTAAAAACTTACGTAAAATCTAAGAACTTGGGAGAGGTAAGACAGAAGGGGGGGGGGGGGGAGTACCTGCAGGAAAGGACTTGCAGCAAAGTATATCAAACTAAATTAATCCCAGGACAAAGTAGGAATTTAAAAGAGGAAGGGGGATAAGGGAAAAGCAACACTAGGAGATGAAGAAAAACACAGCCTCATCACCAACACTTGAAATGTGAATGAATTAAAAGTGAACATTTCAATTCTGTGAAAAACTCACTTCTATCAACTCTCTCCCGGAGAAGCCAGGCCGACGGAGGCCATCCCAGCTGTGGAAGGTGACAGAGGAGGGGCCGTGCCCGGACTAAAGAACCCTGGGAGCTGGAGTCTGGGGCTGCTTTTTATGGGCCCCAGGGGCGGTTTTCCTTGTGACTTTGGAGAGCCAAAGCAGGGAAAATATCTGGCCAACTGGACTGCTTGGTTCGCGGGGCTGCAGACATTTCACTTAGGGCAGCCTATGCTGGTTCCTTAAGTGAAATATGATTTTTATGACCTCAGATTCTATCTTACCCCAAACACAAACAACACTGGCGGAGCTGGCACAGACCAAGACGTAAGCCCATCCACCCCTCCCGCTGGCACTTATAGGAGAGTACCTGCATGCCATAGCAAATGCCAAGGACCGGCTTGCCTATGGTGAATATTGCTGGATCGAACCAGGGGGCATCTTCTGCATACACCGAGTTTGGTCCTCCGGAGATTATGATGGCGCTGAGGATGAAGGAACAGACATTAGCTACACACATCAACTGCTCAGTTTCCTAAACTCTACCAGCCTCGCCTAAAACCCTCCCTGATCCCTACAGCTGCACGCGACCTCTCCCACATTATGGACTTCTCACGGCTCTAGTTTAAGCCAGTATTCTGGAGTCATCCCATTCACAGAATCCCATTTGTTTACACATATTTCTCATCACAACTAAGACCAGGAGCACCTGTCAGAGTAGGGAGATATAGTAAAGATCCAGTGGGACTCAAAAGGAGATAAAGACACCCACCAGCCCCTTGGTGAAGGCAGGAGGTCTAAAGGGGTCATACACTGAACATGTTTTTGGACTTTTTCAAAACTGCTCAAACACGATGACTTTTGCTAAAAAATACTATTTCTCCTAAGGCATAGTTCTCTGGGAATAGGCAGGAGAAAGGTTCAGGAGATACATGGGATATTAGGAGAAAGAGAAGAAGTCAATAGAAACTTCTTTTAAAAAATAAGTCTTGAAAACAACAATGTCCTCAGGCTGTACAACTATGTTCTGCGTAAGACTTAAGAGACCTTTTTGGTAACTTTTTGTGATTAAATCTCCCTCTGTATGAGGTCAGAACAGACTAGTTTTAAAGAAAGTCTTTCTTTAAGAAATAAATGTTTCAGTGGCAAGGTACTGGAAATGAGTGGAAGCCCCTCAATTGAAGAATGGCTGAACAGATTAGGGCATATAAATGCAATGGAATACTAGCATTTATAAGAATGATGAGCAGTCTGGGGGAAGGAGGGGAAAAACTGGAACAAAAGGTTTGGCAATTGTCAATGCTGTAAAATTACCTATTCACATTCTTGGCAAATAAAAAGCTATAATAATAAGAAGGAAAGGAAAAGGAAAAGGAAAAGGAAAAGGAAAAGGAAAAGGAAAAGGAAAAGGAAAAGGAAAAGGAAAAGGAAAAGGAAAAGGAAAAGGAAAAGGAAAAGGAAAGAAAGAAATGATGAGCAGACTGATTTCAGAAAAGCCTGGAAAAACTTGCATGAACTGATGCTGAGTGAATAACCAAGAGAACACAATACACAGTAACAACACGTTTCTCCATCTACATCCAGAGAGAAAACTAAGGAAAAGTCAAGAAAGTCAAAGGATGGAAGCAAAGTATTTTCACTTTTTGGTTTGTATCCTTTCTCATGGATTTTTCCCTTTTGGTCTATTTTTTTTTTTTTTTTTTTGACAACATGACAGAAATGGAAATATGTTTAAAAGAATTGTACCGGGGCAGCTAGGTGGCGCAGTGGATAGAGCACCAGCCCTGAATTCAGAAGGACCTGGGTTCAAATCTGGTCTCGGACACTTAACACTTCCTAGCTGTGTGACCCTGGGCAAGTCACTTAACCCCAGCCTCAGAAAAAATAAAAAAAAATAAATAAAATAATTGTACCTATTTAACCTATATCAGATTGCTTGCCATCTTGAGGAGGAGAACGGGAAAAAGAAAAACATTTAGAACACAAAGTCTTATAAAAATGAATGTTGAAAACTATCTTTGGAAATATTTGGAAATGTAGAGGGTCACAGTCAGTGGGGAAAGTCTGGGTAAGATATAAGACCCTTCAGCCCAGAGCCTGCTGACAGTGTCTGGTTCAGTTCCCCATCTCCTCTAAGGACTCTCGGCCTGTGTGGAGATTGAAGCAGAGTGATAGCAGGTGACAAACTACAAGAGCACGTTGTTTAATGTGGTCCTATGTGCTCAGAGTTGTTTTTGTTACATTATAAAAAGGGGAAGAAAGCCCTGGAAATAAACGGACTCCATTTTCCCACTATCCTCAGGAGCCCCACCTCATCATGTCTCCAGAAGGAAGGTATATTTGATCACCCCAACTTAGGGCTCTAGAAAACAGGACACAACATGGAAAAGTAAAATACTGCTGAAGAAAAAGTATTCTACCTAAGGCCCTGTCTACTTTCCTTCACTGGCATATTGCTTAACATTTCAACACTGACCACTTAACTTTGGCACATAAGAAAACATATGAAGTGCAATTCTTATAGGGATTCCCAAAGGAGAAGGGAAGAAGCATTTTTATAGCATTTGTTATGTCAGCAATGAGCTAAGCATTTTATAGCTAACTTTTTTATTTTGATCCTCACAACCACCCTAGGAAGGAAGGGATGTCATCATCACCTTTTGCAGATGAGAAACTGAGGCAAATAAAGACTAAATACTTCTCCAGGGTCACCCAGCTGAGTCTCTGAGAACACATTTGAACTCAGGTCTTCCTGACTCCAGACCCAGGCTCTGTCTATTGGGTCACCAGTGCATGGAAGAGGTATAATTATAAGAAATAAGAAGATTTTTTAAAATTAAATAATGAGCTTACGTTATTTTTGCTTTTAAAGAGTAAACTCAGGGACATTTCTGTAAGATTTCATTGCTCAGACAAATTGAGAACAAGACCTCCCAGAGTGTGGCAGACATATACTCGGATCAAACAAATCAGTCAGTCCGATGTCCCCAGACCGAGACGTCCCTGCCCCATGCAGAACAAAGCCTACCGAAATCCTTGCTCTTTGATGGCAAATGCTGGTGTTTCCAAAGGGAAGATCTCAGACTGGACAAAGAGCTCCCGCACTCTCCTGTCAATGACTTTTCCATACTGAGCACCAGCATCCAGAATGACAACAGCCCCTTCATAGTGGTGGTGGCCATCCTTGAGATCTCCGCCAGCGTTCTCCAACTGTGAATACAATTTACAAAAGAATTTTTAATTGTGCAAATGAGTACCACAGAGAAGAAAGGAGTCATGGCGTCTACTCCAATAAACACAGAAAGAAAACTGGTAACTGGGGACCTAATACTTTATAAAAGGATAGTTAACGATAACACGGAATGTGTTAAATATTGAAAATGAAAAATCTTCCCTGACTTGACACAAGGAATGTGGATGCACACCTAAACCATTAGATATAAGCACAGTTTTTAAAAAAAATCTTCAACCAAAAATTCAAATTCAGCCTTATGATTATTCTTTGTATCTCCCAATTCCCACCGTCCTCAACATCCAAAGCCCTCACTAAATTTTCACTTTGTAACTACCAAAACCAGGCAGTTTTTAAGCAGGAACAAGATTGCTAACTGGGTTTTCTAAAGTAATCTCTCTAGTCCTAAGCTTTCTCATTTAAATAACTTTTAATTCTGAAATATTAGGTTTACAAATTTCCTATAAATTCCTTTATTTCTCTATTCCATGAAAACAAAGATAATACCTACGAAAGATCTAAAGCAAGAGTCACTACTGGTACCAAATAGTGAAGAATACATCTATTACCTACAAAATCTGAGAATAAACTCTACTATAATCAAACTACTTTAAGTGGGATAAGAAAAAACAGTAATCCATTTATGTAAAACTTAAATGTTCACAAAGCAATTTCCTGAGGACCATCTCAGGGGGTAGGGAATGCTGGGCCCTGTTACAAATGAAGCAGCCAAGGCTGACAGATGAAGTGGGGTGAGCTTGACCATCACACTCCCTAGGCCTAGGCCTCTTCCTCCTAGCCCTCCCACTCCCCACTGGCCTACACTCAGCCTTCCAGGACCTTACAGCTTGGGTCCTGGGCTTCCTAGAAGACCCAGACCTAAGATTCTGGGAGAAAAGGAAGGCCTCAGACTTCCCCAGGCTTCTGGTCCTTTGCAGGCCTACTAAAGGACAAAGGATGACCTTATATAAAGAAACCGTCACTTTGGCCTTTTAAACATATTTAATCACATGGAAGGCAATGAAGCTCCTTTTGCAATATTAGATCCCAAACTCTAGCACAAAGTAGTATCAACAAAATGGCCTGGTGGTATGAATAGAGAGCCTTATCAACAGGACACAATACTTGGAAGCAAACAGCCTGAGCCTAGTTTTTAAGCAGCCCAAAAATCCAATTTCTGGGCTGTCTATTCAACAAAAACTGCTGGAAAACTTGTAGTTAAAAAAAAAAAAAAAAAAATAGGGTAACTCAACCTGGCAGAAACTAGGTATAAGTCAGAATCTCACACTGTATATACTGAGATAAAATCCAAATGAATATATAGCAAACATCATAAAACAAATTAGATACAAGGAAGAAATTGCCTTTTAGATTTATGGATAGGGTACAACATTGTGACCAAAGGAGAGACAGAATCATACAGTGGTTAATTCTGATTCTATAAAATTAAAAAGGTTTTCGCACAAACAAAACCAATAGTTGAAATGAGAAAGGAAATGGTTAACTGAGGGGGAAAATTTTTTTAGAAAGTATCACTGATAAAGATCTCATTACCAAACTATAAAAGGAACGGATTCAAATCTACAAAAATAAGAGCCATTCCCCAAATAACAAATGGTCAAAGAATATGAACAAGTTAGCTCTTAAGGGAAGAAATCCAAGGTAAAAATAATCATGTGATAAAATGCTTCAAATCATTAATAGAGAAAAAGAAATTAAAGCAACTAAGCTTCTAAGACCCGTTAGGTGGTTAGCAAAGTTTTTGAGTTGTTTTTTTTGTTTTGTTTTGTTTAAGACAAATGTTGGAAAAACAGATATAGTAATGCACTGCAGTCAGCTGAGCTATAAATTGCTCCAGACATCCAGAAAATAATTTGGAACCCTACCTAAAAAGTTACTAAACAATGCATACTCTTTGACCCATACCACTCCTAGGCTCATAAAGAAAAAGAAAAGAAAAACATATTTAATATATTTATATAATATTTTACTTATTTATATTTATATAGCAGCTCTTTTTGTTGTAAAAAATAAATTAAAATGAAGGAGATGTTCATCAGTGGGGGAATGGCTCAACAAAATATTGTTTATGAATGTATTAAAATTCTATTGTGTGAAGAGAGACAAGAGAGAAGGGATAGGACTTGCCCTTAACTACCCATTTAAGAGTTTTGTGAAGAAAGTCCACTGAAAACTGATAGGGGCAACCCAAAAGGCCAGAGTTGTCTTATCCCAACACCACATCACAATTTAGGATTCTGGCGGAGAAATGCAAATAAGTTTAAGAACATAACTTTTTGTTTCTTAAGGCAAATCCCTGGTTTGAAAGATAATATTAAAAAAGAAAATTTCAATGCAATTTTGCCAACAGTTATAGCTGAATGAGACAGATGGTGTAGCTTTCTAAGAAGAACCAAAACATGTAGTAGCTACAGAAGCAACCAGTTCACAACTCAACTTTTTCATTTTCCTCTGAGCCTCCTACATCTGAAGTTGCCACAAGAGTAAATGACTACTCGAGAGCCTAGAAGCAAAGCTCTTACAGCTGTCCTCCAAATGGTGCTTTTCCTCTCTCAAAGAAGCACGATCCATTTAAGCCTAGTTTCTTTTACAGTTGGTCAAAATTTTAACAGAAGGATATGTATTCTTTTTCCTTCCAAGAGCCTGGTATGAATAGAGAACTGGACTTAAGAGTGAAGAGAACCTCGAGATGCGTCAAAAGGAAGTGCCACTGGATCTATTTTATTAAAGTGGGAATTAAAAATACTTGCATAAATTTTGTTGTTATCCAATCGTTTTCTCAGCAAATATAGTGTAGTTGTTTACCATTTCCTTCTTATTTTACAGATGAGAGGATGAAGTGACTTGCCCAGGATCACCCCGCTAGGAAGTGCCTCAGGCTGGATGTGAACTTAGTTTTTCCTGACTCCAGAATCAGGTGGTCCAATCACTGTCATTTAGCTGCCCAAAATGTAAATAGTTACATCATTTTAGAAATGAAAAAAAAAAGAAGGAAGTATCTTTCACAACTGTTGATGAGAAAAAAAAAAAGGTAAAAACACTTAATTACTTTCCTTTTTTTTTTTTTTTAGGCAGGAACAAAATCAATGCACCTAGAACAAGACAAGTTCCATGTGGGGAAAAATATTTGCATCAAACTCTTCTAATAAATCTCTGAAATCAGACATAAAAGAAATGTATATATTTGTACATATATAAATATATGACTAGCAACAATTCCCCAACAGCTAAGTTACAAAAGGTCAATTTTTTAAACAATTAATCAAAAAATCATTACTGAGAGAAATGTAAATTCTAGTTTCAAATAACAGCAACAAACTAGCAAAGATGGCAAAAGGTAATTGGACCCACTAATCCCCTCTTGGGGTGCTGTGGATGTGTCCAGCCCCCATAATATGTTGAGAAAAAGTGGCTAAAATGTTCACATGGATTCAGCTGACGATCCCACCTAACTGGGCACTTGACTCCAAGGAGGTCAATAACAGAAAGGACCCATATATACATGTAATAATGGTCATAACACTTTTTGTTCTAATAAAAAACCTTGGGGAAAGTGGGCCCTGTCTACTGGAATTCTCTAGATAAACTTTGGCACATGAATATAATGGAATATTATTGCACTGTAAGAAACAATGAACACGAGGAATTTGGATTCCTGAGAATGGTTGTACAAACTGACCCAGAACAGAGAGAGCACAAGGAAAATGTTCACGATGATAATAAGACTGATAAAAAAGTATTAAAAGACTCGATGACACAAATGTGACGCTACGGCCAATCCTGATCCAAGAGGGGAGGTTACAAAGCATTTCTCTTTTATCTGTTTAAAGATAAACTTTGTCAAATTCACAAGAATGTCAGCCATTCCCCCACTGATAATGGTCCAAGAATGAAACCAAAGCAAGTTACATGAAAAATAACTGAGTTGTTAAAGAACACTAAAGCTCTAGTGCAAAGGCTTGTTTTACTTTAGCCATTTGGGGCAGAGCCTGTACGAAATATCCACTGCATCACCCTGCCGCCTTTTCCAAAGAAGTAGGGCCGCTGACCATCATGAATGAAACTTTTCAGCTCTTAGTTACAGTAAACACTAATTGCTGTACTTAGCAGTGACAGGCCTTGGGGAATGCTCTAGGTTGTGTGTCTACTGGAAGAGAAATCTTAGATCACTGGGATGCTTTGTTTTCTTTCTCTACCTTCTCTACCCAGGTGGAAATAAATGAAGGAGAGCTGAGTGGAAAACCAACCTGATCACTGCCCCTTCACTTAAGCCTGAAACAGAAGGAAAGGAAGTCCGAGAAGCTCCTAGACCTTACATTCTGAGCTCTTCCCCTCAAAATTGTCTGGTTTGTAATTACACGTAGCCACTTGTATTTAGTGTCTTTATATTCTTTATATCTCTCCCCTCAGAATGCAGGCAGCTGGAATAGCCCGGGATGAGAGCCCCATCAGGTAAGCTTCTGGCCAGAATATTGGAGCTGCTTCATGCGTGATCCTCATATAACCCAGAACCTAGTACATACAGTAGATGCTTAATAAATGCTTATTGATAGACTAACCACACCCAAGGGCTGGAGCTTTCCTACCAGATTTTCTTATAAGCATTCTATTAAAAATAATAATAATAATAACTTTCAGAAACCAAGTGTCCAAAGAAACTCTTCACGTACATGTTAAAGTTCATCGCTAAAAGGTTTTCTCTAAGTTGAGAGTTAAGAGTTCAAACTGGGATTCACATAATCCTAAACTTCAGACTATTTTGTAATGATATTAATGGAGAACGGAAGGAAATTATGCAAGTAAAATAAACATAAATAAGCATTTCCTTTGACATGTTAACTGCTTTCTTATGAACAATCCAGATCACACAACTCAGAGCAGATTCTCAAGACACAACACTATGAGATTGTTATGGCAGAACATGTTCAACCTATATTGGATCACACCTATCTGGGGGTGGAGGGAGAGGGAGAAAAATTGCCAACTCAAGGTCTTGCAAGAATGAATGTTGAAAACTATCGTTGCATTAAAAAAACAAAAAGCTATTATTGTAAATGATGTTACAGAACAGAAACTAAATTATTAACCATGAACCCAACAAACATGCCTGTTTAACAAACTAGAGATGACATAAAAATTTTTTAATGTTTATTAAGCTCCTAGTGGACACATTAACCTTCCATGGTCATTCCCCCCATGTAAGCCTTATTACTTTTATTACTTAATTGCTTAATCTTTGCTTAGGAGCAATTTACAAAACCAGACCAGCCAGGGGAATTACAGGGCAGCAAGTGAGGAAAACCTGAGTCCAGATGTGGCTTCAGACAGGCAGAGGGTCCCGGCCCATCATCTCACTGCCCTGGGCCTCCATTCCCCGGGAAGAGCCCCCCCTCCCAGAGTGGTGAGAGCCCCAAGAAACCCTGTCGGGAGCCCCGTCACCCACAGCGGTTGGGACCTGGTAAGGCCTGGAGCGGAGGGGGAGGCTAAGGCAGCAGAGTCTGATGACAAGACAGGCCCAAAGGTCATCTCCCCGCCCCCCACCCTAGTCTTTCCCAATCCCCCCCCCCCCAAGCCCAGAAGCTGCAGGTCCAGAGCCGGTCTCAGCTGGAGCAAATTATTCTTGATGGGGCTGATAATCTCAGGGTTCTGAAGGGGGACCAGGGGACCAGGATGGGGAGAGCAGAGTGCAAAGGAGCTGAGGATGCAGCAGAGACAGCCAAGGAAGAGGGGGAGGGAGAGGAGAAGAGGGAGGGGAAGGAGGGAGGGAGGGAGAGCAAGAGCAGGAGGAAAAAGCCCTAAGAGCTCTGCCAGTCCTGGGAGATGAGGGAGCCGCTGGGGGGAGCAGGGTCAGAAACCTTTTCAGTCAGACAGGGCAAGTTCATCTGCCCCCCCCAAGCCAGAATCCTCAATAACTGGAATACAATTTCCTTTTCCTTTCTGTGGAGTACCAACAGGACTGAAAGGGGCTGGATGTGTTTAAGACTTCCTGGCTGCCCCCCCTTAACTCTATTTCACACTGCTAGCGCCCTGCTTTCCACGCTGATTTTGGAAAATCTTTCAAACATAATTTACTCAGAAGATTCTACAAATATCCACACATGGCATGAGCACTAAGTGGCCGTGCCCAGAAATGTCCTCCAGATAATAAAGGTATTCACAAGAGAAATTACAGGAGTCAAATGTGAATTTCCACATTGAGGAAGGCACTCAAGGAGCTCCGAGGGGCTGCCTGGGGCCGCCTGGGGCCGCCTCTTCCCAAGGGAA
This sequence comes from Sminthopsis crassicaudata, assembly GCF_048593235.1. NCBI lineage: Eukaryota > Metazoa > Chordata > Mammalia > Dasyuromorphia > Dasyuridae > Sminthopsis > Sminthopsis crassicaudata. Next base: position 13,955,865 of record NC_133619.1, on the reverse strand, counting down.
GCGAGAGGAAAGACTTCCCACTCTAACTGGTAACAGGAGCTAGTCCTCGGCAAACCCTCTGACAGACAGAAAGGCCCCCAACTTTTACCAGCTCCCTGGGCCCAGAAGAGCCAGCAGCCATCACCAGGCCCAAGTGCTTCTTGTGCAGCAGAGAACAAAGGTCCAGACCCTGCCGTGTTCACCAGCCAGGCTGGATCTTGAGCCCAGGACTCCTCCCGGCCTGCTGTCTGCATCTCTCCATCCCTCGCTCCTCCACTAACCCCAGGCTCTCTTTTGCACAGCACAGCCAGACTCTCCTGCAGAAAGAAGGACTTACTCCCTCACTCACATCCCTCCTCAAAAAACGTCCACAGGAAAGGCAGAGCCATGATGGCAAAAAACAGGCAGGGCGTGCCTGAGTTCTCCCCAATTTCCCTCCAAACAATTTTAAGTAATGCCTCTAAAGGAGTTTCAGAGCAATAGAGCCCACAAAAGGAAGGGTAAAATAATTTTCTGGCCAGGACCATGGAGAAGGTCAGCATGGCAGATCGGTCACCCTGAGCTATAGGACACACCAGCCACGCCTTGGGGAGCCAACCTATGGGTAGGAGGCAGCTGCTTCTGGGGCCCCTCTGCTGGCCCTGGGCACAGGGCTCTGTGGCACCCCTCATGCCCAGCCAGTGGTTTAGTCCCAGGAGGGGCGCCAGAAAGAGTGTGTGGTCATTCATAGCCAGGAGCACAGGCCGAAGCACGGCCAGCCTCGGAATGCCAAAAAACTCACAGATCCCCGGAACTAGCTCTGAAAACAGCAACATAAAGACCCAAAGCTTGCTACAGTGACCCCTCCAAGCCCAACTTGAATATGAACCTAAAAATCAATAAATAGGCTGGATAATGAACAAAGAACAACAAAAAAAGAGACTGGCCATAGAAAGTTACTATGGTGAGAGGGAAGAGCAAAACAAACTCAGAAGATGACCCAATGAAAACTGACACAAGGTTGGAGAGAAGTATAAAAAAAGTAAACAGGAAAGAGAAATCACGAGGAATTCAAGAAGGTTAAATTGTTTGCATTCCTACTTGGGAAGATGATGCTTACAACTCCTGAGACAGTTCTCTTTATTCAGGTAAACAGAAGTATGCAGACAGAGAGGCGTGTGAATTAAATATTATGGAATAATAAAATTAAGAAGTGAGAAAGAGGAATGCACCAGGAGGAGAGGAAGGAAGAAGGAGAATGAGATAAGTTATCTCACATAAAAGCACAAAAGCACTTTTACAATGGAGGGAAATATAGAGGAAGTAGGCAAGAGTACTTGAATCTTACTCTCACCAGAACTGGCTCAAAGAGGGAATAACATGCACATTCAGAAATTGATAGATTAAATAAACAGGACAGAAAGCTATCTTACCCTAAAAGAAAGTAGTAGAGGAAGGGGATAAGAGAGGAAGAGGGGCTGACAGAAGGAAGGACAGACTGGGGGAGGTAAAAATCAGAATCAAAATAAAAGGATAAAAAGTAAGATAAACAGGAAAATAGCATGGTAAGAAATACATAATCATAATTGTGGGGAAAAAAAAAGTTTACAGCAAGTATCCCTGATAAAGGCCTCATTTCTCAAATATAAAGAGAACTGAGTCAAATCTATAAAAATAAGAGCCAGTCCACAATGGATAAATGCAGACAGGAAGTTTTCATAGTAATCAATCCTGTCATTTGAAAACATGCTCTAAATTATTAGAGAAATTCAAATGTGAACAACTCAAATACCACCCCATACCTATCACATGGAATAATATGACAAAAAAGTAAAAGTGACATATGTTAGAAGTGATGTAGGGAAATTGAGACACTAATACACTGCTGGTGAAGTTGTGAACTGATTCAACCATCCTGTAGATCAATTTGGAAGTACGGCCAAAGGGCTACAAAACCCAGGGGTACTCAGCAAAACCACTACTAGGTCTACATCCCAGAGATTTTTTTAAAAAGGAAAAGAAACCATACGCACAACAATATTTATGGCAGTTCTTTTAGTGGTAGGCAAAGAATTGGAAATTGAATAAACTGTCCATCAATTGGGAGATGGTTAATCAAAATAGGATATATGATCGTGATGGAATACTATTGTGGTATAAGAAGTAACAAATGGGATAATTTCAGAAAAACTTGGAAAGATTTATAAGAACCAATGCAAAATGAACAGAACTGGAGAATAATGTACCCAGTAATAGCAATACTGTATGATGATCAAGTTCAAATGACTTCACTATTCTCTGTAATATAATTATCCAAGACAATTCCTAAGGACTTAAAATGAAAATACTATGGAATTTGAATGAAGACTGAAGCATTCTTTTTTAAAACAATTTTTATTTTTCTTGCGATTTTGTTGGTCTGTTTTCTTTCATGAAAACATGACTGATATGGAAGTGTTTTGCATGACCGCACAGCATAACCTATATTAAACTGCCTGCCTTCTTAATGAGTGGGGAGGTATGAGAGGGAGGGAGAAATTCTAATATTCAAAGTTTTAAGAGAAATGTTAAAAAGCTTTTACATGTAATTGGGAGAAAATAAATATTAAAATTTTAAAAATAAATGGTTCCTTATTGCCTAAAGGTTTCTTCTCTTATTTATCATTTCACCAATAATCATTTATTGGGAGGATATAGCTATTGCAGTTCAGCTACTTAGTTACCTTGGAGACTTTGGACAAGTCATTGCTTCTTTCCTTGTTGCCCAACATATATGCAACCAGGTGGCATGCAAAGCAGACTATATCAAGATTCCAACCCAATGTGGGAACCATCTTAAAATTACCTGCCAATCTAATTCTTTGCCAAATTTATTGGGACAAAGCACCAGGGGTTCCTTTCTGCATACATTCAGATTAGAAAGAAATTATTCATTCCATTTGGTTTTTTGTACGCTTTAAAATGCAACCTTGGCTTGTTTCCCAAAGAGATCTTAGAGGGAAGGGGACTCCCATGTGCAAAAATGTGGCAGCCCTTTTTGTAGTGGCAAGAAACTGGAAACTGAGTGGATGCCCATCAGCTGGAGAATGGCTGAATAAATTGTGCTATATGAACGTTATGGAATATTATTGCTCTGTAAGAACGCCCAGCAGGATGATTTCAGAGAGGGCTGGAGACACTTACAGGAACTGATGCTGAGTGAAATGAGCAGGACCAGGAGATCATTGTACAAGACAACAAGACTATATGATGATCAATTTTGATAGGCATGGCTCTCTTCAACAATGAGATGATTCAAACCAGTTCCACTTGTTTAGTGATGAAGAGAGCCATCTGCACCCAGAGAGAGGACTGTGGAAACTGAGTGTGGATGACAACATAACATTCTCATTCTTTTTGATGTTGTTCGTTTGCATTTTGTTTTCTTACACATTTTCTTTCCTTTTTGATCAGATTTTTCCTCTGCAACAAGAAAATTGTATAAATGTGGTTAAACATATTGGATTTAACATATATTTTAACATGTATAATATATATTGGATTATATATATATATATATATATATATATATATATATATATATATTATATATTATAATTGGATTGCTTGCCATCTAGGAGACAGGTAGGGGGGAAGAAGGAGAAAATCTGAAATGCAAGGCTATGCAAGAGTCAATGTTGAAAAATCATACATGCATGTTTTGAAAATAAAAAGCTTTTTTTAAAAAATTAGGAAAAAAAAATGCACCCTTGAAAAAAATCTGCAATTTTTTTTCAAGATGTAACAAGATATGCCAATAAAAAATTTAAAAACCTAAATATAGTAATTAACAAAAATGTTCAAGGGAAAGAATATTTTGATTAAATTAATTTTTCAAGTTAACTAAAGATTAATTAGAAAACCTTTTTGGTTTTAGACTTTGTTCCTTATCTTTCTCAAAAAAATAAAAAAATAAAAAGATTGAATGGGGGAAATCCATTAATTGCAAATTACAAGTAATTAAGGTTTTAGTGTATATAAAAATTTAGTCTTCCTAGATTAAAGTCAGATAATTGTTATACAGTACTTGAAAGAACCCTTTGAGCGTCTTTTCAGTGTCTAGGGGCCTCAGGTCTCATTAAAAGATGCCCCATCTCCACCTTATCATTCTCTAGAACATTCTGAGTTATGGCCTCTGCTCTGTGTTCCTCTTACTCCCTTAGCACAAACCAGACCACTCCAGCTTCCAGTAAGTGCTAGGAAATGGGGGGAGCATCCTCCCGGAAAGCATCCAGGCCAAGGAGAGCAGAACTTTTCAGCAAGGAGATTCAGCCTAATCTTGCTCGGTCACGAGGTTCTGTTCAGATAAGCAGCTGGAGTTGGGTTTTGTTCTTTAGATCTGAGATACTGTAGCAAATGTAAAAAACTTTGAAAGCTTTGCATTCAAATCATGACATTCTGAATACCTGCTTTCTATGGAAAATTAATGCTGCTGCTTCAAATCTGATCTTAAATAGTTTCTTGCCCAGCATTTCTATTACATCTGAAAACCAAGTTTAAAAGGGTATGTCTCCTTCAAAACGGATGGTTTTGGTCAACAGAAAATCAAGATGGAAATAAATTCACTTTAAAATTATTTATAAGCATATTATCCTGCAAAATAAGATATAAGCACAGAGCTCTGGATCTAGAGTCAAGAAATCCAAGTTCCAAATCCTGCCTTTGACACACATACAAACTTTGTGGCCCAAAGCAAGCCATTTTACCTCAGTTTCCTCATCTATAAAATGGGAATAATAGCAGAACTTATCTCCTGGGGTTGTGGTGAGGATCAAATGAGATCATCATTATAAAATAAATGCATTTTAAAGTGTACAAAAAAACCAAATGGAATGAATAATTTCTTTCTAATCTGAATATATGCAGAAAGGAACCTTTGGTGCTTTGTCCCAATAAACTTGGCAAAGAATTAGACTGGCAGGTAATTTTAAGATGGTTCCCACATTGGGTTGGAATCTTGAATGGATATAGTCTGCTTTGCATGCCACCTGGCTGGTTGCGTATGTTGGGTAACAAGGAAAGAACCAATGACTTGTCCAAAGTCTCCAAGGTAACTAAGTAACTGAACTTCAATAGCTATATCCTCCCAATAAATGATTATTGGTGAAGTGATTATATAATAGACATTATATAAATGTTAACTTTTATTTTAATTACTATACTGCAACCATACATTTGTGCACTATTAAATGAAACAAGACAATACTTACAGATAGATAAAATATTTTTGGTCTCAAATCCATTGAATTTGTGAAATGATTCCACCTGTCTCAGGTCTTAATAAAGCCAGTTTTCCTAAAAATACTTTAAAACATTACTTCAGCTTAGAAGTGATCTATAGGGGAGCTGGGTGGTACAGTGGATAGAGCAGTGGCCCTGAAGGGAGGAGGACTTGAATTCCAGATACTTGACACGTAAGAATTGTGTGACCCTGGCTGGGCAAGTCCTTCACCCCAACTGCCTCGAATCAAAAAAGGGACCTATGAATTTCTCCTGAAGGAAAGAAAAAATATTACCTTAAAAATTAAAGCAATAAAACTGTCAAGCTTTCACAAATATCATAAACTGAGTCCACCTTTATAAGCGACACTACTGGACTCCATAAACCACCATGCTTCAGGCTGATGAGTTAGACAATCTTGCTAGAAAAACCAATGATGTAATAAAATCATTTTATTAAGCTCAACAGAGCTTGTGGCTTTCTGAAGACCCTTTTCTCCCCTGTATTAAGCTGCCTCATTTTTAAAAATTAGTTAATTGCCCTATACTGGGTTCAGAATCACTTCACACTCCAGAAACCACTGGCTGTTCTTTTATGGCCTAGTTACTGCGTGGCATCCACCTAGCCCACAGGTGTCAAACCCACAGGGAGGCCCACAATGCACCCATGGAGACCTGATCCAGGCTGGGATGTAACTGGGAACTAGTCAACAAAATGATGAAAAAATACTATTGACAAAATTAACATGCTGTTTTCTAAATTAACCTGTGGCCTGCAGTGATCCTTAAACATGTTTTCCCAATGCCCATTTCTACTGGGGTCTGACACCTGCCCTAGATTGCATCATTAACAAAAGCTTTCCTCCCTTCCCTTTCAATGGGGTGCCCTGATTAAGGGGCTTTGAGCATGTAACTAGCATAAGCTTCTATGAAACAGTAATTTGTGGCCCTAGCAATAACCTATGAAATACTAACTCTATGAAAGCTGAAAAGCCAGTATTTGCTTACTATATGCTTAAGCACTGGTTAAAGCAGATCCACGATGCAGGTTTTTCCTCCAAATCAGGTGCAGCACAACTGTTCGTCACCCTCTTCTGTCAGTATATGAGGGTCAACATAATAAGGACGTTGGAGCCCGCCAGGGTCAGTCACTTTTCAAGATCGTAAAACTGTCAGAAATTCTTACAAAAAAGGGGAAAAAAAACCCCAAGCCACTTAAAGGGGTTACCTGCCTGATTTTAATTTGGTATTCTTAAAAAAAAGAAGTTTGCTTTCTTCAAGTAGGTTTTAACAAATTAAGGATTCTTTCAACGTGTCCAAGTCCAGCAACTTCTATGAAGAAAAGGTCTCTCACTAGGGAGATGTGGCCACACATACATACGTGGGCCTGGGTGTCTGCATTTGAGCCCTATTAGGAATTCTTACTCGTTTTCCTCTGCTTCACTGACACAGCAGCTTTTACCCAAATGAAGGCGTTCTCAGTGAACTAGGGAGAAAGAGCTAAGACTACAAGAGCATCAGCCTGGCTCAGGCTACTTCATTCAAGTCCTGAGGGGGCAGGACGAAATGTTCAGGACATTGCACTAAAAAGCGAGCGTCCAAGTAACCCACTAACAGTCGCCTCCCGGCCACAAACAAAACCAGAAATGTTTCTGTTCCATCCAGGGAAACGAGCTTCACCCAGTAGATGCAAGGTCATTTGGAGGCGGGAAGATGACTGAACAGGGCCAGCTCACTGGCTGTACCTCAGCAAATAGAGCCCGGCTCTGGAGGTGGGAGTTCAAATCCAGCCCTAGACACTTGACCTTCACTGTATAACCTTGGACAAGTCACTTTACCCCAATTCCCGGGCAAAAGCAAAAACCCAAAAGCCTAAGCAAGCTTCTCCGAGGAGAGGGTGTTTGTTTGGACACACCTCAGGGATGAGTGGATAAGGCCTGTCTGGCCACGGTGAGGATCCAGGCTCCGTGGAGGAGTGCAGGTGGATGGTGGGAGCGATCCAAAGACAAGATCAGCAATGGGAGCAGGGAAGGGCTCCTGAGGACCCTAAAGTTGAGATGGACAAGGAGCAGTGCAGCTGGCGCAGGTGTGAGGCGGGAAAGAAGGACTGGAGTGAGTGTGAACAAAGCAGAGGGGGGGACGGCTCATCCCCCGGCATGAGACCAGGGAACCTGAGTTTATGAACATGAAAGCAGTCCACCTGTAGGAGTAGGAAAGCTCAAGAGTGGGTATGGCCACAGTTGTGTGTGGCTGAGGGGAGCTGGGAAATGGCCGAGCTCCACTATGAAATCGGGGTGTTTGAAAAAGCAATGTTATATCCATGTATAAAAGAGAAAAAGACTGTGAACTAAGACACCGAATTAACTGAGAAGGAAGGGCAGTTTCCTGGAGACTGGCAAACAGACACTCAGCTATGGACTGGACTGGGTGCCCTCTCTGCCCTTCCAATACTGAGAATTTGAATTCATTTCTCTAAACTGCAAAAGTGCGGCTTTATGTGCACAAAGGGAAATCCTCCATGGCTTTTGGAAGAGACTTCACGTCGCAAAAGATGACAAAAATGGAGCACTTTAACAGTTTGAAATTGGAAATACTAAGGAGAAACAATATCAAGGAAGAGATTCCAAACCATTTGCCTGATTTTAAAAACAAAAACACGAGTCAAACTGTCTCTCTTAAGTTCAGCTTCTTGGGGGCATCTCCAGGGAAAATAAATAACTTTGGGGCTCACCTTAAATCTGTTGTTCCCATAAACCAAGGACACAACACACATTCAGGCCTCCAAAGGAATGAAACCACCCAAAACCACATCCGGTGGAACTGTCTGCAACCCAGGGGCTTCTTCGCTGGTGGGACCTCAGTGTGTGAGCTCTGGAGGGGGCTCCAGAATACACTCTAAGGGGTTCCACATGAAGTGACTCGTGTTCATTGCTTTGAGTTCTATTAAAATGAGCTTGCCATTTTGAATTAAGAGCAGGGCATTTCATCTGACAGAGAATTAGTCGATAGCATGAGGCCTACCTTTCTTTGTATTGAGAGTCTGGTACACAGCAGACACTTAATAAATGCCTCCTGACTTGATAATAGGTCACTATTCTAGAGTGTTTTATTTACAAAGCTCTTTCCTTACAGTTACTAAGGTAGGAAATGTAAGAATTACTATTTCTGAGGCAGCTAGGTGGCGCAGTGGATAGAGCCTGGATCCTGCCTTAAGGAGGACCTGAGTTCAAATCAGACCTCAGACACTTAACACTTCCTGGCTGTGAGACCCTGGGCAAGTCACTAAACCCCAGTTGTCTCAGGGGAAAAAAAAATTAAAAAATAAAATTACTATTTTGGGGTGCTTGTTTTTACCAGTGGCTTTATAAGTGACTTTATAAACGGCTTTCACACACCAGTAAGTATCGAGCCTCCATTTTCTTGGCTCAGAGCCAGGGTTCTTGCCAGCTTATCAGAAGCAAACTGACCAAGCTTTTCTTGGGTAGAAGGCAGGAAGAGGGAGCCCCAGGAGTCCCTCATGGTGGTTCACGCCCCCAGAGTTTTGGAGAGCTGAGGAACCCTTTACTGCACGCTCTGGTAGAGAGGCAGGAAGATCTCAGAGTGATTTCTTACAAATTGTTCTGAATTATTTTGTATTTCACTAAGTAGGACTTCCAAAAAGTTAGAGTCCTTTAAGAGAGACAGAGAAAAAGACAGATGGAGAGACAGAAACAGAGAAAAAGAAAAAGGCAGAGACAGAGAAACAGAGAAAGAGAAAGGAAAAAAAGCAGCCAGTGACAGAGACGGGGAAACAGGCAGGGAGAGCACTTAAGTAACAAGTTTGTCTTCATCCTTCCTCAAACATACCCTGTTACCCGGGAAATTTCAGTTTCTAACTTTCTGCAACCTAACACAACTGAAAACGAGCCAAGAGCAGGCACCGCTTGGCTCTTTGCGCCGCACACGGCGTTTAAGAAGCCGTTATCTGCAGGAGAGCCTGCTCTTTGAGTCCTATCTTGGAACCCCGGCACAATCCCACCTCCATGGGGCAAGGGCTCAGAGCATCGAAGCGGTCAGAGCTCGAGTCCCGAGACCCCAGTTCAAATCCAACCCCGTGCATTTGCTAGCGAGGGGACCCTGGACAAGCCACTCTTCAGCCTGCCTCAACTTCCCCAACTAGAAAACGGGGATCACAAAAAGCACAAACGAGAGTGCTTGGAGCCGCATAAATGCTGCTTCGCCTCCCCCTTCAGCTTCCTCTATAAAAATGAGGGACTCACACAGCTGATTACAGAATAAGTTTGTCTATGCTTGTGTCCCAGTAGCGAGCACCATTTTTGGATGACTTGCAGACTTTTCCCCACTCCCTGATAGTGCAGGAAGAAGCCCCTGGGGAGGGAATTCATGTTTGTCTCCGAGGCCTCCCATGACTGCCTCCTCCTCACTCCCAGGGCAGCTTGAAGCCTTGCGTTTGGAGATTCTGCAGCTCACAGGCCTTACAGGCCTGGCTCACACGGAACCTCTCCATATAAAAGATATTTAAACCCTTAAAAATACTCAGTTCCACAGCAGGCCTTTCGACTGCACGCGCGATTCCTGAGTGGACTTTTCCAAAGCCCTGTATCCAAAAAGCTACAATCATCTTCACATCACAGACTAAAATGACAGCTTTCTTCTAAGTAAATAAGATGTCTCTATCGGCATAGAAGTCAAATAAGGCAGGCACTGAGCTATCCAGGTACCCAGTCCAGGTAAGAAACCCCAGCTACTCAACTCTTGGCCAGTGATTTTTCTGCTAAAACGAGAGTTTTGTGAAAATTAGAAACAAAACAAAACGAAGTTTTCATCTGAGAACTGAATAACTAATAATTTTATTCTTGGCGTTTTAATTCAGAGCGAAGATCTTACAGAAATGTTACTATATTAGTAATGGCAGCCCCTTAAGAGAATTTACTGGTTGCATCTGATGGGGAGAAAGGACAGGGCCAAGGAGAGTCGCCCGCTCTCTCTAGTTCTAGACCCCTGAGCCCCTTCCCCGCTAAATGGCTGTTGGTGAGACACACCGGGACTCAGTGTCCTCCTCTGTAAAATGTGGCTGAATGGCACCGGGATCATTTCTGAGAGTACCTTGAGACTGGGAGTCCCCGGCTTACCCAGAGACACTCCCGGGCACGTGCCCAGAGCATCACCCTGCAGACCGGAGGAGGAACGATGGCGCGCCGTTTCTGCTGGGAGCTTTAGGTCGCCAGCCCCCCCTTCGGGTTCATCGCACTAGTCCCGGGCTCAGCGTCGCCCCCTCGGCTGAGCTCCAGCAGCAGGGACTCTGCCTGCCCAGCGGAAGGAGCCAACCCCCCACCCCCGCGCTGCCTGGCACATATTAAACAAATGTTTTCTTTAGTTTTAAGATCATTGAAATGAAGTTTTCAGCCAGGTTCCTAATCTGTAGGATTCTGCGGAACCTGTCAGAAAGTGGCCATAATTCACTTTTTAAAAATGGATCATCTTCCAAAAGAATTCACCATCAACTTCTATTGAGTCCTTTGTAAAGCAGGTATTTTAAATGAGACTTAAATGGCCGGGACTCCGCAGTCCGTGATCACGGGGGGGGGGGGGGGGGGGGGGGGGGGGGGGGGGGGGGGGGGGGGGCTGAGCGCCCGTTCTGACATCAGGACTTCTTCAACAGTAAGCTGCAGTGATCAGTGACAGTCGCGTCCCCCAGTAAAGTAGGAGAGACCGACGGTCTGCAGACGGAGAGAAATGACCAGTGCACTGTCCGGTGATGACCCCCTCAGCCCCAGGAGGGCGGCAGGGCTGAGCGACAGCACATCCCTCGGGGCCAGGAACCTCCCACCTCGGCTGGCTCCCGGCTCCCCTCCCCCCTCAGACCGCAGCCTGGGGGGGGGGGGGGGGTCCCGAAGCAGCCGGAACTTTGCGAAGCAGACCCGATGAAACAGGAAGGGGGAAAGCTGCAGGCCTGGTCCGGAGGGAGATTCACAAGTGAAATTAAACTCGGGAGATTCCGGCCGCGGGGGGAGGAGCCACCGGCCGGGTTCGGAGCCCACTAATTAGCGCCTGCCACTCTCAGCCAAATCCCCGCCACACACACTGAACCCACGCGAGCTCCGGACGCAGCGCCGGCGGGGAGCCTCCGGTCCCGAGCGGGCTCGCACCTCCCCGCGTGGGCCCGGGGTCGGCCCAAGCGCCGCGTCCGAAGCCGGGGACCCAGAGCGCAATTCTGCAAAACCGAGCGTTCGGCCTGCCCCCCATCTCCGAGGCCAAGCTATGACCTTGGGAAGAACGGGCCGCACGTCACCGCTACGCCCATACCACAGAGGAGCAAACTGAGGTCAAAGCAGCCGCGGGCAGGATACGCGGGAGGGGGCGGGCGGACCCAAGGTCTTTTCTGCGGGTGGACGGAGGCTTCAGGGTCCTAGACCCCCAGTCCTCGTCGGCCCCTCAAACCACTTCCTCTCCTCCGCATACGGATTAAATTTCCTCCCCCTGTGCTGGGGGGGGGGAGGGGGAGAGCGCCTGGGGGCAAAGCCCTGGCACGGCGAGAGCCCAGCTGGCGACCGGAGCTGCTTTCTGGACAAGTTCAAGGGTGGAGAGAGAATCCTCTCGAGAAGCCCCGACTGGACCCATCACCACGTCCCAGCCCCGGGTTCAGATTCTGGCCCAGGGAGGAGGATGGAAGAAGGGCCAGAGCGACAAGCCGGGCTTCGGGGGTACAGGAAGCGTAGGGGGCATGGGGGCGGGGGAGGGCGAGGAGGAGGAGGGTCAGCCTCTGGGGAAGGCGGAGGGGGAAGGGGCCCAGATCCCGAGAACAGCAGGGAAACACCCGCAGGAGGTGGGATCTGACCCCGCCAGGAAGCCAGGTGGCCCCCTCCCCGGTCCCCTCCCACGTGCCCAGGCCGGAGCGGGGTAGACACGTGGGGCCCCGGGCGGGGCGGCGCTCCGCACGTGGGCCGGGGCGAGCCGCGGGGGCCCGTCCAGCCCTGGGCCGGTCGGACAAAGCGGACAGACGGGAAGGGGGGGGAGCGGCCCCGGCGGCGGCCCTGCCCCCCAGCCCATCCGCCCCGCGCCCCACTCGCTCCTGGGCCCGAACCCCCCCAAGTCCAGACACGCACACTCACACACACACACACACACATACACGGTCTCACCCTCACACGCGCGCGCACACTCGCGCCCCAACAAAGCGGCGGCGGCGGGAAGTGCGGCAGGCCCCGACCGGGGACTCTCCCGGGGCGGCTGCCCGAGAAGCCCAGGCCGGGACCGCGCGTCCAGACCGCCCGCGGCCCCGCCGACTGACCTTGGAGTCTCCGTTGCACAGAGCCATGGGTGCGGGCGCGGGCGCGGGCGCGGGCGGCACAGGCTGTGAGGGGCGGGCGGCGGCGCTCCGTCCGCGTCTCTCTGGGCCCTGGCGGGAGGGGGCGGGCTGGAGGAAGAGGAGGGGGAGGGGCAAGGGAGGTGGTGGCGGGGGGGCGGAGCTTCCTGCACGCAGCCGCCGCCTCCCGGGGCCGCCGCTGGGAGGAGCCCGAGCTCAGCCGGGGGCCAGCTCCTTTCTCCTCCCCTTCCCTCCCCTCCCCTCCCTTCCCGCTCCTTTCTCGGGTCACCCAAAGCCTTGCCAGCCTGGGGAGCCTCGAGCCTCTGCTGGGAACGGGCACGTGTTCTAAGGCCTAATGCGAATGAGGGGCTTCCGCTCGGAATTTGGGGAGGATGGTTCGGACTCCGCGGGTTGTTCACGATCATGATCCCCGCGCCCCCCACTTGTCTTCCCTTGAGAAAGCCCTTCCATTGACACTCTTCTTGTCTGCACACTGGTTTCCAGGTAGGCTCTCCTAACGTAAGCTCCCCAAGGGCAGGAGCTGCCTTTCTATCCCCGCGGCCTAGCGAGGTTTTCAGTGCACACTTCCGGCTTGATAAAAGCTTGCTGACTGGCTGAAGTGGCCCCTTGTTTTGCAACTCTAATTAATAATAGCTATTTGACATTTATAATGCATTATCATATATATATATATATAATCTTTTGGAGTTGAGGTAATAGAGACTCAAGTGAAAATGATTATCCCACAGTCACTCGGATAGGAGAGACAGAATTCAAGACCTCTTGACTCAGGTCCTCCATCTGTAAAAAATGAAGTGATTTACCTATACTTCTTGGCTCAGAAGGTTCCTAACAGTTCTAAAGGTATTCCCTGTGATTCCAAAGTCCAGCACGATCTCATATGACATCTCTCAAGGAAAAACAGTTGTGGGGAGGGGGGCGTGTCTGATGTGTGCTATTCTCTTCGGGGTTTTCTTGGCTAAAATTCTGGAGTGGTTTGTCATTTTCTACTCCAGCTCATTTGACAGATAAGGAAACTAAGGAAAGCAGAGAGAAATGACTTGCCCAGGGTCACACAGCTAATTGTTAGAAGCTGCATTTGAATCCATGCCTTCCTGCCTCAAAGCCCAGCTCAGTGCAAGGACCTGATGTAATATTATTTTAAATATATATATATATATATATATATATATATATATATATATATATATATATATATCTGTGTCTGTGTCCTAATCTTCCAATGAAGTGAGCGCCTGGAAGAGGGGAATACTGTTTTATTCAAACTCTTAATTACCCAAGCACCAAATAGAGTGCTATATACACAAGTAGTCTCAAATGAAATCTTACTGAATTAAATTGAATATGCACGGGAGATAAATGTTTCTAGCAACCACCACTATCCCACCACTATCCCCCACCATTATCACCAAAAAAAAGTCAGATTTTTTTTTTTTTAATGTAGCTAAGGAACAAATACTACCTATAATAACCTAAGTGGAAAGATCATTTAGTGAGAATAAGAATGGCAGAAATAAGATGACTCTGGAACTTAAAGATCAAGTTTTTGTCAACATAAAGATAAAAGAATTTGAGATTACTACAAAAATATTTCTAATAAAAATGATATAGTTCCATTTAGTACTTATTTAGTACTAAGTTACTCCCAGAAAAGGCCAAAGTTTTATGTTTTATCAAACATAAAGTATAAAATTAATCTGTTCCTTATAAGTAAACAGAAAATGTTAATTTAAAAATCAATAAAAATTATACACATATATAGAGAGTGTGAAGAAAATACCATTTGCATATCTACAATGAACAATGTTGTATAATTCTGCCAATCAATTCACCTTACAGGCTTTTTGTCACATCATTGGTCCTCTTTGAAAACAAATGACAAAGGGCAGCTAGGTAGCACTGTGGATTAGCCCAGGAGTCAAAAGGACCTAAGTTTAAATTCGGCCTCAAGATATTTGACATTTACTAACAGTGTGACTCTGGACAAGTCCCTTAATCCTGATTGCCTCACCAAAAAAAAAAAAAAAATTATAAATTACAAGTTTTTATCCACTAGGGTTTTTTTCTGGGTGGTCTTCTTGCTCTACATTACTTCACTTGATCATCAGCTCCATGGATTTCTATTGCTGATGATTCTCAGTTTTGCCTATCTACCACATCGGACTATTCTCCCGGTCCCTCAGGATCCCACCCTAAGTGCTACCCTGGACTGTTCACTATGACTCATCCCAACCTCTTCCTACATCAATATGCAAGCTGTTGCCAAAGTCTGTGGATTTCAGCTCTGCAGCATCTCTGGTCCATTTTAGCTCTGCAGCATCTCTGGTTGATTTCACCTCTGCAGCATCTCTGGACCATTTCAGCTCTGCAATACCTCCTTCTGTCCTCTGACATTGGCCCAATCCTACTAGACCTTCATTACTTCATTCATGGATTAAAATAATGGCTGGGTGGTGGGTAGGCCTGTGCCCAAAGTGATTTTCCTAAAGCCCGGGTCCTACCATGTCACTCCCTATCCAGTAGACTCCTATGGGTTCCAATGGCCTCCTAGTTCAAAGGCAAACTCCTCTGTTTGGTAACCAAAGCCATTCATAAGCTAGCCTACCTCCCCACCACCCCCCACTTCCACCTTCCTGTCTTATACCTTGCTCCATGACTCCTGGCTATTCCATGAACAAGACACTCAATCTCAATGTTTCTGCTCTGGGCATTTTCTCTCACCTGGAATGTCAGGCCATTGCCTGTCATAATGTCAGGAATTGCCTATCTCTTAGCTTCCTTCAAGCCCCAACTAAAATCCCATCTTCTGCAAGCAGCCTTTTCCAACTCTCTTAATTCTAATGGCTTTATTAATTATTTCCTATTTATCACTTATGTAAAAAAAAATGTTTTGTAAATATTTGTTTGCTCATCTCTCTTATTATATTGCAAAAGCTTTGAGGGTGAGGACTGTGTTTTCCCTCTTTTCCTAACTCCTGCATTTAGTACAAAGTAGGTGCTTACTAAATGCTTAGTAAATGACTAATGTAAAGCCAGTAATGGACAGAGGGAGAGATAACAGGGAATGGTTCTTGCCAATTCCTCTGGCTACAGGCTGTGCTGAAATGAACTGATTTCAGTTTTGTTGGGATTAGAAAGTTGCTGAGTACCCTTCCAGTACTTCTGAGACAATGAAGACTAATTGAAGGGTTCCAAGAAGATATAGACATTCAATATTTGCATAAGGAAACTGTCATTTTGCATTTTGCATTCCACACCAGGAATTTTCTACCCCACCTGAAAACCATAAATCCAGATGAACCCCCCATCACCACCACCCTTAGCCAAAAAAGGAGTGGTGGTGAGATGGAATTATCTGATAGCATTGTTAAGGATTAAATAAAAAAGAGGGAGTGGAAGGGTGGACAGCCTGCTTGGGAAGCTATTGAAAGGCTTGGTATATATATATATATATATATATATATATATATATCGACTAGGGCTTATCCTAGGTTAGTGGCCAAGTGAGGGGAAAAAAAGCAAGGGGAAACATGTCAGAAGTGTGCAGCAGAAATGCTCAAAGCTGTAAATTTAAGCCAAGAACTATGCTGATCTCAGCAGGAACTGGGAATTTGGAAGGAGGATAGGTTTCAAAGGAAAGGAATATGTTCTATTTTAGTAATTTGAGAGTGAATAGTTTTATTTCGTGAGGGGGGTCAGAAGCCAGATTCCAAATGTTTGAGTGAGAAAGATGTAGAGGAGCAAGTATGTAAAGCTTTTTCTATAAGTCTGACTCATTAGTCAATCAATATTTTAAAGCACATATTGCGTGACAGGCACTGTGCTAAATGCTGAAGATGCAAAAAGTACTAAGAGGATCAAAAAGAAACTAGTCCCTGCCCTCAATGAACTTAGAATCTAAAGGGAGAGACTCATGGAAACAAATGTATATGTGTGTGTGTGGGGGGGGGATGTATATAACAAGTTATACACAGGATACAAATGAAATAATTAAGAAAGGGAAGGCACTGGAATTAAGAGGAGTTGGGGAAGGGTTCTAATAAAATATGGATTTTTATTTGGGACTTGAAGCAAACCAAGGGAGGTCAGCAGTCTGAACAAAGGAAAGAGTGGCATGGAGGTATAGCCAGCGAAAATGCCCTGAGCTCAGAGATGGAGTGTCTGGTTCATAGAGGAGCCAGAAAGCCAGTGCCACTGTACAAAAGAGTTCATGGTAGGTGGTAACATATAAGGAGACTAGAAAGATTGGAGGGGGGGCTACATTATAAAGTCTTTTTTATTCCAGAGCATTTTGTATTTGTTCCTAGAGGCAAAAGAAAATCTGGAGTTTATTGAATAGGGGAATATACATGAACTGATGTTGAGTGGAGTGGGCAGAACCAGGAGAACCATTGTACACAGTAACAGCAAGATTATGTAATGATCAATGTGATACTTAGTTCTTCTCAGCAGTGCAGTGATCCGAATAATTCCAATAAACTTGGGAAGGTAAATGCCATCTGTATCCAGAGAGGGAACTATGGAAACTGAATATGGATCAAAGCACAGTATTTTCATCTTTTCTTGTTGTTTGTTTGCTTTTTCTTTTTCATGGGTTTTTCCTTTTGGTCTATTTTCTTGTACAATATAAAAATGGAAATATGTTTAAAAGTAGTTTAAAAGTAGCACACAAGTGCTACTACGGGTTCTGTATACCAAGGAAATCATAAAAGAGGGAAAAAGGACCAACATGTGTAAAAATGTTTCTAGCAGTCCTCTTTGTGTGGTACGGAAATGGTGAGGGGTCACCATTTAATAAAAAAGCTAGAGAGAGCTCTAGAGAAAAGTAAAGTTTATTGTACATTCTGGCGAGAAGGGCGTCCCACCCTTGGAGCAGACAATCGAAGAGAGGAAGCGCCTCCTGTGGGCAGGACAGCCCCTTTAATCCCTAATGCAAAACACCCCCTCCCACCACTGACCCTCATCCTCATTGGCTGAGAGTCTTACATTCTAAACTCGAGATCTGCCCATGAAATTGAACTTGACTAATAAGTACACAGTTGCCCATATTTGGCTGAAATAGGGAGATGATATCATGGGAGGGGAACGCAATTATGCCCTTGACTCCATTGATGTTCACAGTCCTTCAGGCCTACTCAAACTCTGAAGTAGATGAAGCCTTACTCAATTTTCACAAATGTCTTGAAAGATCTCACCTCATCTCATTCACCTTTGTAGTGGCAAAGAACTAGAAAATGAGTGGATGCCTATTAATTGGGGAATGACTGAAAAAGTTATATAATGTATGAAAGTAATGGGATGTTATTGTTCTATAAAAATGATGAACAAGGTGATTTTAGAAAGGCCTACAAAGATTTACACAAATGAATGTTGAGTGAAACAAGCAGAATCAGGAATACAGAGAAAGAACTATGAAAATTGAATGTAAATTAACACATGCTATATTCACTTTTCTTTTTCTTTTTCTTTCCTTTTTTTCTCTCATGGCTTTTCCCTTTTGTTCTGATTTTTGCTCCCAAAATGATTCATAAAGAAAAGTGTATTTAAAAAAATGAATGCACATGTATAACAAAAAAAAAAAATCAAAAGTTAAAATTTTTAAAATAATAAAGAATTTCACAAATTTAAAGCTTGCTGTCTCGAGACAAAATGAAACACAAATCTTGCTAAATGAATGTTGAAAACTACCTTTACATATATTTGGAAAAATAAAACACTATTGAGAAAAAAAAAGAAAAAAAAAATCACTTTGGTGGCTGAATGGAGAAAGGATTAGAGTGGGGAGAGATTGGAGGCAGGCAAACCCTGCAGCTGCTATTACAATAGTCAGGGTGTGAGATAAGGAGGATCTGCATCTGGGTGAGGGCAATATCTGGAGAAAGGGAGTTGAATCTGTAATTTGACTTAGTTTATCTATAGAATTTGACAAAATTTGTTTCCTTAAGGGAGGTATGAGATTTATTATTTTGTTTAATTTTTAAACTTTTATGACATTGAAGGAAATATGGGAATATGTATCGATCTTCTCTTTAGCTTTTATGGCCTTATTTAGGAATGTACAATTGTAATACATAAAATAATTATTTTTCTGTCATTTGACATAATTTGGCTATAAGATGCTATATCAGAATCTTCATGATTGTTCAGATTTTCTCTTGAGACTTCAAATTTATTATTAGACCTGTTATTAAGCATAATAAAACAACCTAGGTTTTTACCTCTATAATTTCTGCATTGTGATCAGTATATATTTGACAACAGTCATCTACCACATGGAAAAAAATATATTTCTCTCATAACAATGGGGAGACTTGGGCATGTTTGAAAGGAGTATGAAATGAACTGTAGCCAGGAAGAGGCTGAAGATTAAAGAAAGAAAAGGTTATAGCTAAGAGGCTATCTATTAGAGAAGATGTGAGAAGATGGGGTCAAAGGCACATGTAGAGTTCTCCTTGGCTAGGAGAGGGCTACCTCATCAGAGACTGGAAGAAAGGAGGAGAGAGTGACAAGATATCACAAATAGAAATAATAGTACACCATGTACATTTTGGGTCCTTGGACTAGATATCTAGTCAAGCCTATGGATCCATTCCCAGAAAGGTTTTAAATGCATAAAATGAAATACTAGGATTACAAAAGAAACCAAATAGTTGCCAAACTACTTTTTAAAAAGTTACCAAACTACTTTAAGAAAAAGTTCATAGATTCTAGATTAAGAATGCCTGTTAAAGTTCTTTTTGTGGTGGCTAAGAACTGAAATCAAAGAGATGTCCATCAATTGGGGAATGACATTAAATAAGTTGTCATAAGATTATAATGAAATATTATTGTGCTATAAAAAATGACAAGCAGGATGATTTCAGAAAAACCTGGAAAGATTTACATGAACTGATGCATAATGAAATGAACAGAACTAGGAGAATGTTGTACAGTGTAACAGCAACATTGCTTAATGAAGAAGTGTGAAGTGACTTAGCTATTCTCAAGCGATACAATGATCCAAGAAGATCCTAAAGGACTAAAGATAAAACACACTATCTGGCTTCGAAGAAAGAACTGATATCATTTTAATGCACACTGGATTCTCTTTTTTTCACCATGTTTCTTTTTTTTTATTTTATTCACATTTTCTTGTACAAAATGACTAATTTGGCAATGTTTTATATAATTGCATATATATAACCTATATCTGAATGTTTGCTGTGGCAGGGAGAAGGGAAGGCAAGGGAGGGAGGAAAGTGTAGGATTTTAGAACTCAAAGCTTTAAATAAAAATGCTTAAAAGGGAAAAAAAAAAAATACCTGCAAAAACCAGAACCCAGCAGCAGAACTGACAGAACTTGTTACCTGTCACTCAGTACCCTGTTTGCCTTTGAGGTCCCTTGCTTCTATCTCTATCATCTTGTCACATGTGAGGACTTGTTATAAGTTTCCTAATCATTCATTCTGCCTCCTTTATCAGTCTAACACTCATTTCACAGTCTTTCCCAACTCCTACATTCATAAGAGGGAATCTGAATATGGCCATTAATCATAACTTCCTACCTTTGTACTTCTGCCTCTGGTTCACTTCTATACCAAGAACTTTTTATCTCCTGTCCAACTCACCACTGTTCTGGTCTCCTTTGTTCTATGTCCAGTTGACTAGCCAGTTTAAGTTTTGCCTTTGAAACTATTGTTTCCTTGCCCTGGTCTCACTAATAACTAAGGGCCAGCTAGGCTCATTCCAAATTTATCTAATCCAAACCAGGCTCTCATTGCTGTATAATAGCAGATCTCAAACTCTTTCACAATTGATGCTCCCCACAAGAGTTACTCAAAATTTTCTCTCCAGCCCCCATAACTCTTTTACTCTCCTCCACAAAGGAACTCTTCCCTTTAATGGAGAAAAGGGGGGGCAATCAAAGTGAGGTTCCTCTCCTCCTTTATTCTAAACTTCAAACATCAATTTCTAGCCTTTGCTCCCTTGGTTCAATCTCTAAAAAACGCCTCCTTGCCAAAGCTAAATTTTTTACTTCCTCCTCACCTCAATAACATCCACTTGGAGCCCCTGATGTCCTAAAGAGACACTGCACATTACATCCATGTCTGGCTATAGCCATATTACATTTCATTCCAAATCCAACTCCTCCTGGCTCTTTCTAATTATGGAACTATAATACAATCAATTATCATTTATCCTGGACAGGGTAAATCAATCTACTTCCCTTGTGGTTCCTCAACAGTAATTTTTCCAAATCAAAATCTCTCCCCCCCCCCCCACTGCCATAAAGATATCATTTCCCATGAAAATGTAAATTCCTTGATTGCTGGGATTATATTTACTTTTGTTCTTTGTCTCTTTAGCTGAGTGCTTGACATGGGCTAGAAGCTTGATAAATGTTTTTATAATGGAAATCTGCAGCATATGCCCTCACCATCAGTTTGCCAAGATGGAATCATCCACAGGAAAGACACTAGAGAAATGCCTGGAGGACTAGAGCATGGACTTTCTGCTCTGGTCTAGCACATGTTAGGGGAAAACTTTTTTCCACTGACTGAAGACAGGGCACCTTTAAGGCAGCCAGAGTACAGCTCCAGTACAGCTTTTTGAGTATGAGGGGGAAAGTGAGTCCATGACTCCTACCAAGTGGAAAGGAGAAAGGGCACCTAGATGGCACAGAAGCACAACGCCTAAAGACAAAAAGACCTGAGTTCAAATCCAATCTCAGATACTTGCTTAGCTGTGTGACCCTGGGTAAATCATTTAATCCTGCTTGCCTCAGTTTCCTCATCTGTAAAATGAATCAAAGAAAGAAGTAACAATCAATCTCATCTCTTTGCCAAGGAAACATCAAATGGAGTCATAGTGAAAAGAATGAACAGCAGTAACAAAGGACAATCAATAAGCCAGAAAATGAAATCAGCATTGAGAAAACTCAGGCAAAGAATAATCAACAATAGTATTTATGACAAAATTATTGAAATTAGAATTATTATAATAAATGTTTTAATAATCTGTTCAATAAATCAATGAAGAAAAATTCTATCAGACAATTATGAATAACATTATTCAAACTTTCATGTAATTCTAATTTCTTCCACTAGAGGTAGCTATGGAGCTTTTCTTAATAAAATGCAATGGGAATGGAAAATAAAAGTTTCTATAGGAAGCAATATGATGCTAAAAATAGTAACACTTAATTTTTCATTATTAACAATTTTGTTATTGGTGCATTTTATAGTTATAAGTACAGCATCAGAAAAAATGTGGATAAAGATAATTTATACTTTTTATAAAATATATTCTAATTGAGTTTTGTTTTGTTTTTTTAAATTTTATTTATAAATTTTTTGACAGTATATATGCATGAGTAAATTTTTTTATAACATTATCCCTTGTATTCATTATTCCACATTATCCCCTCCCTCCCTCTATTCCCTCCCCCCCCCATGACAGGCAATCCCATACATTTTACATGTGTTACAATATAACCTAGATACAATATATGTGTGTAAATACATAAATTGAATCTTTTCAAATTCAATAAGGAATGACTATAGGAATAATAAATCATGTTAAGCAACATTTTTCCCTCAATAGTGTTTTATTTTTCCAAATAGATGTAAAAATGGGTTTTACCATTGACTTTTGTAAGATTTTGTATTCCAAAATTTTTCTCCTTTCCTCCCTTAGCACCAACTTCCCAAGATAGCAAGCAATTTGATACAGGTTACACATATACAATACTTTTAAACATATTTGTGGTGTCTTTCAAGAAAAAAATAGACTAAAAGGGTAAAAAAAAAAACAAAACAACCCTACAAGAAAGAAAAAAACAAAACAAAAAAGATGAAAATACTATGTTTTGATACACATCTAGTAAATGCCTCCAGGTCTTCTCCACTCCTTGCCTCCATCATCTATGGACTCTTTTCAGAGTTACCAACGTGCTCATTCACTGCCAACTTTGACAGCCTTTTCTCCATGTCTATTGGAATTGTCTTGGATCACTGCATTGCTGAGAAGAGCTACATCAATCATAGTTAGTCATGACATAATCTTGCTATTACTGTGGATAATGTTCTCCTGGTTTTGCTCACTTAATTCAGCATCAGTTCATGCAAATCTTTGCAGACTTTGACATTAACCTGATCGTCATTTCTTATAGAACAATATTATACCATTGCAATCATATACAATAACTTATTCAGTAATTCCCCAATTGATGGGCATCCACTCAATTTCCAATTCTTTGCCCTGAGAAACAAGCTACTATAAATATTTTTGTACATATAGGTCTTTTTCCTTTTTAAAAAATCTTTTCTGGGATACATGTCTAGTAGTGATATTGTTAGGTCAAAGTGGTATTGTTAGGGCATAGTTTCAAATTGTTCTCTAGAATGGCTGGATCACTTCATAACTTCATTAACAATTTAAGCAATATTTTATAATGCAAAACTACCAGTATGCAATGTTCAATATTACGCGTTCCAATTTCTGAATATCAGGTTTCCTTAGAGCATATTGTACTTGTATATCATAGCTATAAAAACAATGACACCATTTGCTTCTACATGAAGATATTTCACAGGTGATTTTTGGTGTCTACTCTCTAGTATCTCTTTCCCCACTGCTTTGGCAAGTGATGACAGATGTAACATCCAAGTGGTACTTTCAGTTTTCCAAACAAGATTAAAAAACAGAAATGGGAACTTTACCATCCAATTTTTGAAGGGTCAATAGCATCTAATGAAATATAAAATATGCCTACCTAACCTAAAAAGCTTAAACGTAAATGAAACTTGAATTTTATAAATCAAACACACAAAAAAAATAATGCTCAATGCAGAGAGGGCCTAGAAATCTGGGATGTTACAGAATACATTTAATTTGGTCACCAACTTTGGCAGGATACACCCTAGCTGCTTCAACACAGAGTTGAACAATGAGGAAAGGCCAAGGAAAATTGGGACAGAAATGTTTGAACAATGGGGAAAGGCCAAGGAAAATTGAGACAGAAATGTTTAACTACACAATGTTACTCTTAATGATTTATATGTCCAAATATTGGTCCACAATGAAGAGCTGAAGCTAGTAAGTCAATCTTTCATGAATTATACATAGAATCTGTATGAATGCTTGCATAATGAAAAATTCTATATAAGATATGGGGTAATAGATGATGAAGTAATAAGAGGTTTTGGATACTGGGTATTTAATGTTATATTGAACTGGTAATATACACAAGTCTAAGAGGATTTGCCAACCCCCTGCCAGCCTTGGACGTCACACAGGGTAGCCTTGTAAGGGTGAACAAGATGGGGCTGGGAAGAAGGGGGTCCCACTCGAAGAAGCAACATGGCAGTTCCCAGAAGAGGCATGCTGGACATTGGAGGGGAGTACTTTGACCATATCCCTATAAGGAAAGGAATGCTCATTTTATAGATAAAATAATAGAATGTAATAGAATATAGTGTAGCTTCCTGTAGAGAATTATGTATTTACTATAGGTTAGGATGTACTTACATATGATATAGGAACTAGAAGCAGGCACTGAGGAGATAAAAGGATTTGCAATCTTTGTAATAAATCAGAGTCTCACACCACCCTGGCTCTCGCCCTTCATTACTCACAGTCTTCGCTATTCAAGTGGACAGGCAGTGCTGGTCACATAAGACCTGTTCCACTCAGGAGTTGGGGCTGAGACCCCCAACACACAAGATGCAATATTATGCAATAATCAATAACAGCACCCCCAATTTATAGATTAGATTTCATTGGACTGTGAATAGGAGGCCAAGAACTTTGAATGAGTCAATAGTTTCACTATATGTACAAAATTGGAAACATAAGGAACAAAATAACTGATAATATTCAATAAATCTATGTTCTCAATGAATATTAATGAATGGATCCAAAGATATCCAAGAGAATTATCCAAAACGCTTTCAATTTTCAAAAAATTTATAGATGCATTTCATATCAAGGAAATAACTCCTATCAACACTGTCATGTCTATCTCCAAGTTGTTATGTTGGTCAGGATGAACTGATTTTGATGGAATTTGGTTTTGGCAATACATTAATCAAATTCATTGAGAAGATTCCGTTTTTGTCCATATGTTAAAAAAGAAGAGACAACAAGAAGGAACTAATATAACAACTCACGGAACTAATTAATGTAATGGAAATGAAGTGTGCCTCTTTATAAGATGCAGTTTGTTTTTCTATTCTTGTACCAATAATGATAACACCTTGAAATTACATGGTACATTTATTCTTAGGGCTTCAAGCTGTTTCCTATATATTACAACATTTATCTTCACACCATGTCTGTGACATAGGTATTATGATAATAGCTATCATAAAATTTATACAAGTGTAGGTATCAAAATATAGCCGCCAATGATGTATATATTTTAACTGCAAGCTTCTGTCAAACACTTCTCATGAATCTTTGCATGTTCTTCTAGTAGATTTCCTCCACTCAATTTAGCATACAGCAAAAGGCACAAAGAGAAGATAAAAGGTGATACTCCTCTTCCTATAACAGATGAACTCAAAGTTTTAAATCTCATTAAGAAAAAATTCAAAGCAAAATTAAATTTACTAATATGTGGTTCTCCAATTCATCATTTTCTGCTGTTACTAAGTTTTGTTACTCAAAAAACATTCCTGTTCCTGAGAATTTAGATGATCCTATAGCACAATGACTGACAAAAATATTTTGTTATTTAGTTGTGTCAGTCACGTCAAACTCTTTGTAACCTTATTTAGAGTTTTCTTTGAAAAGACATGGGGTCGTTTTCCATTTCCTCTTCCAGCTCATTTTACAGATAAGGAAACTGAGGCAAACAGGATTAAGTGATTTGTCCAGACACAGCTAATGTCTATGGAAGTTTTCCTAACTCCTGGCTTGGCACACCATCCTCTGTGCCACCTAGCTTTCAAACTCTTTTAGAAAATGGAATTAATTATTCAATGCAGCTGAAAAACATCACTGGTAAATAGAATAACAGGATCCTTTTATTTTTTCAAAAATTTTATTTTAAAAACTGTTTTAAAACTTTAAGTTTCAAGATGTCTCCAGGCCACTATTTGACATATATAGATATATGTACATATAAAACTATATATATATATATATATATATCAGTTCCTTTTGTGAATGTGGATAGCTTCTTCTTTCAGAGGTTCTTTGAAGTTGATTTGAATTAGAATAGAATAGTTTAGTCATTTACTGTTATTCTTTGAACAATATTGCTATCACTGTATACAATGTTCTTTTTGTTCTGCTTATTTCACTCTTCATTATTTCATGCAAGTCTTTCATTGTTTTTCTTTTTTTTAATTTTTAATTTTTTTAACACACATTGTTTTATGAATTATGTTGGGAGAGAAAAATCAGAGCAAAAGGGGAAAACGATGGGAGAGATTAAAAAAAAAATGAAAAAAGAAGTGAACATAGCATAATTTAGATAGAATTATCATTTTATTACATTGGCTCTGCCCATACATGAACAATTTTTTCCAATCATATGAATCTTATTTTATTTGTATTGTGTTTCCTAGTAATTCCTAGGTTTGTTTTAGCAGGTATATTCCCAGTGTTTCAGGTTGTCTATAGTTATTTTAAAAGAAATCTCTCTATCTCTTCTTGCAGAGTTTTGTTGGCGATGCATAAAAATGTATAAGATTTATGTAGGCTTATTTTGTATCCTGCTATTTTGATAAAATGATTTGTTTCAACTACTTTTCAGGTGACTCTAGGATTTTCCAAATTGTCTATAAATCAAATTGTCTATAAAAAATGATTGTTTTATTACCTCAATGCTCATTCTGATTTTTCTCAAAATAAGGTGCTTGTAAACCAGACTTTTATCTTTGTGTGCTCTTTCAAGCTATCCTAGTTATAACATTCATTTAAATGTTACACATAACATCTTCCCATATGAGATAAATAGTTTGATTTTATTAAATCCCTTGTAATTGGTCTTTCATATTTGCCTTAAGTTTCTCCTGATTCTAGTAGATCACTTTTTCTATTCTGTTCTGGTCTTTTCTTCAAGAATACCTGAAAGTTTTTAAATTAATTAAATATCTCCCACCCTCACCCCTTTGAGGATTACACTCAGCTTTACTGCCTAAGTTATTCTGGGTTTCAAATGCAACTCCTTTGTTCTCCAGAAATCATGTTCCATGCCGTTTGATCTTTTAATGTACACATTTTTGTTATTCTGATTATAGCTCCATAATATTTAATAGTTTCTTTCTAGCTGCTTGTAATATTTTCTCCTTGCTCTGAAGCTATAACAAATTAGACATAATGTTGCTTGAGTTTTCAACTTGGGATATCTTTCAGGTGGTGATTGGTAAATTTTTTAGAATTCCTTTACTTTTACCACCATCAATTATTATCCTTTGAGCTATTGGCAAATATACTTATGGTCAATTGGTCAATTAATAATCGTGCATTAAGCCCTTATTATTTGCTAAGCAGTAGGGATATAAAGAAAGGCAAAAGACCACCCTGCCTTGAAGGAACTCACAATCTACTAGTCAATTAGCAGTAACTAATTAAATTCTCAGGAACCTTATTCCAATTCTTACTCTCCTGGAGGAGGTTCAGGCCCAGAACTAGGCAACCCTCCCCATCAGGGCAACACCCTGAGGAGTTAGGGGAATTCTCTAATGCCATCATTAAAATATCCATAAATGTGTTTTTGCCACTAAGATTACCAGTTGAAAATATTTAGCCAGCCAACCTTAAGCAGTCTTTAGAAAGGGTATAGGACATAAGAGTCAAGATGGTTCAGTAGCTGAAAGTACAACCTAGTTTTCTCACTATATCTCCTTCACAAAAATCTAAAAAATGCACTAGACTGAATTCTAATTTGAAAATTCAAGAAAAATAATCAAAGCAAGTCATATTTCCAGCCCAGATCTTCTTAGGGAAGACGGAAAGTTCTTTAGATCTTATAGACTGGTCTAGCCATGTATGTTTAGCATTTTAGCAACCAGAGACTGAAAGATGGCCGAGTCTGAACACCTAAGCAAAAAGCCCTGGAGTAGGAAGGGATCCCAGGAGATCCTCAAACCAGCTCCAAGTGTATGAACGATAGCTAATGGGCAGTTCTAGGTCAAGACTTGGGAGTAACCTGAGGAGGGAACCTGCCTCTAGGTACGTGAAGCCCTAGCCTATCCTGAGAGAAGTACAAGCTCCCAAGGGAGCAGTACACGGAGGGCAAAGTCTCAGGGCAGTCCTCCAGTCCCCTCTCACCTGGTGTCCTACCTTGGCTATTCCTCAATCTACTGGAATTTCCAAGGAAGGGCAGACACCAGAGCTCAGACCAGAGGGTTCAGAGGGCAAGGCCCTGATCACATTGTACTGGGATCATTAATGCTTACAGCCTGAACTACCCCCAGATCCTGAAGTAATTTGACATAATTCCCCCAAGAAGCAGAAGGGTATAAGAAGCAAATGTTCAAGCCAACTCTTTGCCCCAACTGTGCCCAGAATCTGGCCCAAACATCAATTGCAAAGTCAGGAAGTAGGATGGAATAAAAAGCAAACCACAACAAACAGGAATCTCACCCCAAGAAACTAAACCAATGACAAGGATACTCAGGAGAAGAGAATGACTCTAAAACAATAACAAACCAAGCTCCAAATAAAAACATGGCATGGGAACAGAGTCAATTAGAATTCCTAGAAGAAATCATGATGTAAGAGTTTAAGAAAACACAAACAAACAAAAAAAAGAAAAACAAAGCTTTTTTTTTTTTCTTTTCTTTCAGATGAAAGGAGAACACTTCCCTGGGGAAGCAAAAAATAGTCCCTTTTGTCAAGCAGCATACATTTTTTAAAAAAGCTTATTTTCAAAATACATGCAAAGATAATTTCCAACATTTACCCTTGCAAAACCTTGTGTTTCAATTTTTTTCTCCCTCCCTTCCCCACCCTCATTGTAGATGGCAAGTAAACCAATATATGTTAAACATATGCAATTCTTCTATATATATTTCCACAATTAACATGCAAGAAGCATACATTCTAATAGAGGAGTCTGCATGCAATAATGAAATTTTCAGAAAATGGAGGGAATTCCTAATTAGCAGTGAAGGTGCTAGGAATATAATGGCAGCACAGGCTTCATTTTTCTCCAGAATGGTCTATAAGGGAAGTGGAATGAGAAGCGAGTAAGCATTTATTAAATGCCTACTATATGCCGGCACTATGCTAAGCACATTGAACAAATTAATCTCATTTGATCCTCACAAGAACCCTGGGACACAGTCACTGTTATCATCCCCCCATTTTGCAATTGAGGTAACTGATGCAGAAAGTCACTTATCTAACATCACAAAGTTAGCAAGCTAGTGTTTGAGGACAGATTTGAACTCTCTCTCCTCAGAGTCCCCCATTTCCTCTAAATTTGACATCTAACACCTCACCTATGGTATTCCTCCCTGCCTCCCAAAGTTGCCCTTGTTGACTTCATGCTTTGCTACATATACTTAGATATGAATTATTTACTTCCTCTGACAAAATATGTCTCTTTGAGAGCAGATATAATCTGCCTTTGTATTCTCAGCACCAAACACAAACCCTGAAACCCAGTGGAGCTTAATGTTTGTTGATCTTGGACAAGTGACACGTATTCTGCCTCTGTTTCCTCAACTGCAAAATGGGGGTGATAACAGTGGTTGTGTTCCAGGGTTCTTTCGAGGACCAAATGAGACTGATTTGTTAAAATGTGCTTAGCACAGTACTCAGCATATAGTAGGCACTTAATAAATGCTTACTCCTCATTCTACTTCTCTTCTAGACTATCCTGGAGTCTACTGGGCAGGACAGCAAAAGTCAAGCCCGAGCTGACATATTCCTGGCACCCTCCGTGCTGATTGGACTTTCTCCCAAATTCCCGAGGAAGGTCACTCAATCCTTACTTCTGGACCAAACTCTCTCCAGAACGTGCTGCCTCTCTAGGACTCTAGGGCCCCCGTGTGCTCTGGCCACGTGGCCACTGTCCATCCACTCCCCCCCTCCCCCAGACATGGCCCCATTCCTTCTACCGCTTGCCTAGGTAACAATCATCCAATCAGTCTCACTATTGATGAAAAGTATGACAATCTACTGTCTTCTGGCTCCACTTCTATTTTTTTCTCACAAGCCCAGATCTCTCTGTCCAGAATACTGCTAATTTTGATTTTTCCTCTTAAAATAGAAGGTCCTTGAAGCTGGGGATATTCTCATTTGCATGTCTTTATATTACAAACCTAGTCCAGGACCTGACATAAAGTAGCCACGTTTTAATGCTCGAATGTTTGACATCAAAGGACTTGGTAAATGATTTTGGAAGGACATACGGCACACGGCTACCATGACTTGTGTTATTACAGCTTTTTTCTAAAGAGGAGGATCACTGTCACACTACAGCAGTGCTTACTACCACTTGGGTCTGGTTCAGAGCCAAGGTTTCCTTGATCCAGGTCTCTGAATTCCCCTGATTGCTACCCCAGCATTCTTCTTGGCCATTTTAGTTGTCTCCCAGACTTGGTGGTCAAGATGCCCAATGAGTCCTTAGTGATGTTTTGGGATAGAGAAAAGGGGGCACAAAGTCAGAGATGCTGAGTACTACTGTATTCTCACTATGTTGGACAAAATAAACCTCCCTTATTCAACGACTCAAGAATGCTTCATTTCATCCCAAGTTAATTCTGAACCAGACTTAGAGCAGTTTACAACATTAGGAAGTCATAAGATTTCCTAGACTATTGAAGAAAGATTCAGGCAAAGGTGGTATTTTACTGCTCACTTAAACTCTAGACTGCATCTATCTGAATAGATACTTTGGGGTAAATATTGTCAGGAAAGCAACTTCTTTTTCCAGTAATTCTAAAAAGAAACTACATCATTAAATTACATCATTAGATACAATTAATCACTGTGCACTATGATAAAATTTTGTTGCCATTAAATCTGCGAATGAAATACCTTGTACATGGAAGCCAAAGTAATAGTATATTTTTTATTATTAAAATGATACTAAAGTCCTATTCTGTTATCTTATAACATGGAAATGACCCTGGGTTTCAAAGACAGACACAGTGATGAGATCATGTCTCTCTCACCTTGAGATCAGTCTAGCTTAATTTGGATCACAACAGGTTTAGTCATTGAAGTGATTATCTTTGTTGGCCATAACATGACATTCCTCTCCAAGGCTGAGATAGTTGGAATCTGCACCAGATTAAAGCATATCCAAGCCAATGAAATTTCTAATCCTAAAACTATTGAAGCATCTAATATTTAGTCTACTTTTTCCTTATATTATTTATTAAAAATCACTGCATATATCATCTTTCTATATATAATGTTAAGCAATATATAGCTTTATCTTCTTTAAGATACCTTTCCTCTCATGGCTACTTACTTCACAAGTAAACACTTTAGAATGATTCTATATAAAACAAAATGCTATTTTAAAAAAATGTAATTTTTCTAATTTCTGTACTTTTCCTACAAAGTGCCAAAGAATCATTGAACTTAAATGAGAATGTTCTCAACTGCCAAGTGAAGATAATTCTGTCACAGGTTTCTTATTTAGTGCAAATAAAAAATGTGTTCGTGTTTTGCTAACTTCAATGCACCATATGTCAGCTATCACAATTCATTATAAACTGCCTATAAAATTCTAAAGAAATGACTACTGGTATGTCAAATGAAGTAAACCATTAACTAAACTGCTCATTAACCTCTGGGCTTTTGCTCAGTGTAGACAATGAAATATACTCATCAAGTTGAAGAAGCTTATAAATTGGAATTGACTTGCAAAGAGGCATTCTCCAAAAGTTTAATGGTCAAAGGATTTGAATAGTTTTCAGAGGAAGAAATCTAAACTATCACTATATGAAAAAAGTTCCAAATCTCAATTAAATAGAAACCTTTCAGATTAGTAGAAAATGACCAAAAAAGTGCAATATGTCAGTTGCTAGGAAGAGCTACTGGAAAATAGGGAACATAATGTACTGTTGGTGAAGTTGTAAATTAGTCCAATTATTCTAGAAAGCAATTTGGAACCATGTCCCAAAATCATTGAACTGTGTATACCTGATACCACTAGATCTCAGTCCTAGATGATCAAAGAAAGAGGGAAAAGGCCCATTTGTAGAAAACTGTTTAAAACTGGGTGTTTTTTTGGTAGTAGCAAAGAACTGGAAACTGTATACAGAGAACATGGGGAAATCTGTTTTTAAAATGCAGAGGAAAACAGAAAGGCCAAAAATAATCACCAACAGGTCAGTTTTGAAAGCCACATGTTAAACTTCTAATATCTTGTGAAGTTCAAAAGATTTAGCTACTAAAGCTTAAAATTGCACTAAGACCCTGCACTTAAATGAAAAGCAAGCTACATATAAAAGAGGTCTGCAATTTCATGTACAATTGTCTTTTTCTGGCCCCCCATGTAAATGTCAATTTCTGCTTTGGCTAACATTTCTCAAGTTCAGAATACAATTATAAAATTATTTTTAAAAGACTTATGTTTAAAGATATCCAAGGGCATAGGAGAATGTCATTTTGGACATTTTTCTGAGTAGAACAATGCTTGGATTAATGATAAATTAGCAAATTGTTAGCATGCACTTGTGCCTACAATTCATAGGGCAATAATAAATTATTTTTCCTTTGAAAAAGGTGATCACTGTCTTTATATTCTCCCTCAACTTAAAGTAGTCACATGACTCTTTCATAACATTAGAACATAATAGGCAGTAAGGAAAAAATCCATACATTTGCTGTATAAGGAAGATATAGAAGAGAATAAGCATAATAACATTTGTAAACCATCTGTATATTCCCAGATAGCATGGTTCCTTCAGACTACTTGAAATTCTCAATAAAAATTCTTGGAAAAAGACCCTTCTGATGTGACCACATAGATTTAAAGGGATACAGTCTCACAGGACAATAAGCAACAAAAAATAATCTTTAAGGATTTATGTAGTGTTAAGTCAATAAGCATTTATTAAGCATATATTCTGTGCCAGGCAATGAGCTAAGCACAAGGAAAACAAAAACAAGCAAAAAGAAAAAATGGTCCTCATTCTCAAGGAGCTTCTTAAACTGTGGGTTGAGATCCCACATGGGGTTTCATAATTGGATGTGGGGGTCATGAAATTATGACTTATTTTCAGTAACTCTTTGATTTGTATTTATATACTTTGATTTGTATTATATATACTTCTATAGCCAAAGTCACATAAAAAGTCGAAAAGGGGTCATGAGTAGAAAATGTTCAAGAAGTCCTGGTCTAACCAAAGGGACATGAAAAGAGCCATACACAAATAAGATGTCTAAGGAAAAAATCAGAGATAATATCAGAGGGAAAACCCCAAGTATGAAAATTAAGGAGGCTGAAAAAAACTTCTTGATGTGGTTCTTTTCAACAGCAAGGTAATTCAGACCTGTTCCAATGGTCCTGTGATGAACAAAGCCATCTGCAGCAGAGAGAGAGGACTGTGAGAATTCATTATGGATCACAATGTAATATTTTCACTTTTTTGTTGTTTACTTACATTTTGTTTTGTTTTTTTTTTTCTTTTTGATCTGATTTTCCTTGTGCAGCATGATAATTGTAGAGATATGTATAGAAGAAATGTACATGTTTAACATTGGATTACTTGTCTAAGGAAGAGGGAAGGAGAAAAAACTGGAACACAAAGTTTTGCAAAAGTGAATGTTGAAAACTATGCATGTATTTTAAAAATAAAAATCTAATTTAATAATACAAAAAAAAAGGGGGAAAAAAGCAAATTCACTAACACCCATACCTAAATAACCATAAAATATCTTAAATTTGCTTGAATAGATTGGAAATACTTTAACAGTCTAATCATATTTATTCCATAGATATGATCTTGGAAGAAGAAAATATTGGTAGATATGTAAAAATATGTGAAAATGCAGAGGTTTTTGTTGCATGTAATAAATTTGTCATATTAGTTTAGGCAAAAAGAAAACAATCTTGCAAAAGGTGTTGTTAGGATGGGGGATGTTTTTAGCTTTAGTAAGACTTGTGGATTTTGGGGGCACAGATCCTTTAGTGGTTTTCCATTTCCTTCTCCATTTTCACCGATGAGAGAAACTGGGCGCGGGGGCCAGCTTTGACCTCATGTCTTCCTGGTTCCAAATGTGGCACTTTCCCCTGTGTCACCCATCGAAGACTTAAAGAAAGCCAAGGAAGCTGGGAGGCAAAGGTTAAGGGAGAGAGTTCAGGCTTGGGGAGATGGAGTGTTTTATGCAAGGAAGCCAGAATCACAGAACAGGAGAAAAGAGGGCGGGAAAGGCGTGAAGAGACCTGAAAGAGGAGGGAAGCAGACAACAAGAGGCTTCTAGGCAGAAGAGAAGCATTTTTGGAACAGTGAATCTTACAGATGACAGAGAACCCAAAGGTTATTGAGTGGGGGAGGGGGGATGGACGAGTACAGAGACGTGGGAGAACGAATAGCCAGAGGCCGTTATAATTGTCCAGATAGCCCCTCCCCCCCTCGGACGTCGGCAGAGGAGGGAGACAAATAAACTTAACCGGACTCGGCCGCTGATTGAAAGAGATAAGCGAGGGCAGGTGTGGAGTCCAGTTAAGGCCCAGGCTGCAAGCCCGGGGAACTAGGAGGCGGGGCCGCCGCTAGTCGGTAATAGGATGTAGGGCTCGGAGGTAAAGACAATAAGCTCGTCCGGAGGCCCGGTCCGGGGAGGAGCCTGAAGTGAGCAGGTGCGGGGTTCCGGAGTGCCCCCTGCTCGGGGCTTCGCTAGGTGACCCCAGCCAGGCACTAACCCCTCTGCCTCAGTAGCCCCATCTTTACAACGAGGATGATAGTGCAGCCCCCTCGCAGGGCTGGGGGAGGGGAATCAGAATGGTGTGACGTACTACGGACGTTCTTCCAGGGGCGGGTCCAGCCCCTTCCCTCTCCCCCACCACAGTCCGGTACTTGTAGCGAATGGGGGGGGGGGGTCCGACAAAATCACCGGAAGGCTTCTCTCCTTTCTCATCTATGAAATGGGGATACACTAACACTTAGCCTACCTACCTACCTGAGGAGGTAAGCGCCCAGAGGCCGGGGAAGCCCTACGAGAGCAGACCCTCCCGCCCCGGGCGCCGAGGAGACTGACAGCACGGCGCGCGTCCCGCCCACCCCGCGCAGGAAGTGACGCGAGCCGAAGTTCGGCCAATGGCAGCTCACCACGCTCTCCAGCGCCCTCGGAGACGCCAGGAGCTCCAGCACTCGGCCCCGCCCCCAGACTCCGTGCACCCATCGAAATGCTCCCAGCTGTCGCCGGAGGCTGAGACAGTCGTTCCGACGCCGGTTTCCCTCACGCGCGAGGCCAGGACGCCTTCCTGATTGGCCCGCCCGGGATCGGGGCGGGGCTGGAGCAGGACGGCTTTGAGAATCGGACCACTTCCTGACGCGTGAGGGCGGAAGTCATCCCGTGCCTTAGGAACCCTAGCCGGGGAGACCGAGGGAGCGGGAGCGCGTCGGCCGCCGCGGCTGGCGAAGCAGTTGAGGACCTGGGTCCGCTTCCGGGTCCGGGTCCGCAGCCAGCTCTGTAGACTCCCGAGCCGGCCCGACCGCAGCGAGCTCGCCTCCGACC
Source organism: Sminthopsis crassicaudata (assembly GCF_048593235.1). Lineage (NCBI taxonomy): Eukaryota > Metazoa > Chordata > Mammalia > Dasyuromorphia > Dasyuridae > Sminthopsis > Sminthopsis crassicaudata. Next base: position 13,920,686 of record NC_133619.1, on the reverse strand, counting down.
CGCGCAGCACCACGGCCCCCTCGTCCAGCCCGGGGCCCGGCGCGGCCGCCCTGCCCGGGACGCCGGCCCGGGCCCTGCCTACGCGTCCCCTCGCCACGAGCCTGGCCCCTCGGGGCCCACGCCGCCTGCCGCCCTGAACCGCCGAGCCGGCCCAGCCATGTCCCCCACCGTGTCCCACAAGGACAGCAGCCGGCAGCGGCGTCCCGGGCCCGTCAACCACTGCCTGGACGTGAAGAGCGGGCCGCTGCCGCCGGGCCTCTGGGAGGACGAGCCCAGCGCCGACGGCGTGGGCGGCGAAGGGGACACGGAGGCTCTGCTGCGGGCGGCTGGAGGGCGCGCGCCGCCGGCCCCGCGAGGGTGCCGCGCCGAGCTCAGCAGCATCCTGCTGCTGCTGCTCCTGTACGTGCTGCAGGGCATCCCGCTGGGGCTGGCGGGCAGCGTCCCGCTGCTGCTGCAGAGCCACAACGCCAGCTACACGGACCAGGCCTTCTTCAGCTTCGTCTTCTGGCCCTTCAGCCTCAAGCTGCTGTGGGCGCCGCTCGTGGACGCCGTCTACGTCCGCGGCTTCGGACGCCGCAAGTCGTGGCTGGTGCCCACGCAGTACGTCCTGGGGCTCTTCATGATCTACCTGAGCACGCAGGTGGAGCAGCTGCTGGCGGGCGCCGACGGCCGCGGCCCCGACGTGCGGGCGCTCACACTCGCCTTCTTCCTCTTCGAGTTCCTGGCCGCCACGCAGGACATCGCCGTGGACGGCTGGGCGCTGACCATGCTGTCCCGCGAGAACGTGGGCTACGCGTCCACCTGCAACTCGGTGGGCCAGACGGCCGGCTACTTCCTGGGCAACGTGCTCTTCCTGGCCCTCGAGTCGGCCGACTTCTGCAACAAGTACCTGCGCTCGGAGCCGCAGCCGCGGGGCCTCGTCACCCTGGCAGGTAGGCCCGAGAAAGCAGGAGGGGCTCTCTGGGCTCGGGGACTCGGAGGGGCCGGTCTGAGGGAGGCGGGGCCTCCCACAGCACCCTCCCCTCCCCCCTGCGGCTGCCTGACCTTTCCGTTCTGAGTAAAATCACCTTTTAGGCCCAGGCAGCCTCTCCTTGTTAGCGGACACTGACGGTCCTCTCCGAGATTAGGGCATGGCCGTCCGACGGGATGTTGTGTTTGGCAAAAGCAGAGTTCTGGCGTCCAGGAACCAGGCCCGTGGAGGGAAAAGTGGGGGAGGGGCTAGTGAAGGGGGAAGAAGGGAGACCCCAAGAGAGGGAAAAGGGAGAGATCCCCTGTGGCAGGACCAGAACTGCCAAGGCACTTTCTAATCCAGGCTACTGGAACTGGCCTGAATGGCCTCATTGTTGCAGAGAGCCAAGTCCATCAGATCTGATCCTTGGCTAACTTTGCTGCTGCCTGCGGTGGTCACCTGGTTCTGCGCCCTTCCCTTAGCATCAGCTCAGGCAGGTCTCTCCAGGCCTCTCTGCAGGCGGCTGCATAACTAAGTCCAAATCCCACCGCATTCATGGCCCCGGCGGAGGGGCGTCCACGCAGTCCCAGGCCCTTGCAACTACAAAAAGGGCACAAACATTTTGATCAACTCCACAAGATTTTTAAGTGTTTTATTTTTAATCAGCAAATTGTGACTGTCTTTCCCTCCAGCTCCCTCCTCCCAAATGAGAAAGAGAGATTCAAAACTGCTGTTACAAACATACAGCGTAAGAGAAATAAATTTCTAATGTGTGTCCAAAAAACCCTTTTCTTATTCTGTTCCCTGAGTCTTTCACTTCTCCATCACATAGTCTGTTTCCTTATTAGTCATAGTTGGTTTTTATGCTAATTAGTACTCCTAATTATTTTGAACTTGCTTGTGTTTACCGTATTATCATTGGATTCTAGTCACTTCACTCTGAATCATTTCATACAAATCTAAAAGTTTCTCTGCAACTGTTCCCTTTGTCATTTTTTATAGCACAGTCTTGTTCAGCCTTTCCCCCAATTTATACACCTTACGTTAGGGGAAAAAAAAAATCAAAGCTGTAAGCATTTTTGTATATCTTTAAAGTTTGTTTTCCTTAGGTCTAGTCCATCCCTTAATTTCCTTTAATTTTTGATTCCTTTAATTCCCCTTCTTCCCTTTCCATCCTACTCAGTCCCTATTAAGTTAAATGTATTTCTGTACCCAGCTCTGTTTTTCCTTCATTTCAACACTTCTGATGAGAGTGAGGTTCAAGCATTAGCCATTCTCCTTGAGATCATTTTCCATAACGTTTATCTGCCTTACCCTTTGTTTTATATTCTTCTTCCCTTCTTTTTCCCTTTTTTTTTCTTATTACCAAGACAAAACAAAAGCATTGCTAGGCCTCCTCCATTTAGACTCCTCTCCAATTCCTGATGATGAAGGGTTCAGAGGATACTCATTGATGATCATCTTTCTTATTTGAATGAAACTCCTTTGACCAGATTTTGTCCCTTATGAATATTTGTATTTACTTTTTTATGTTGCTATGTTGTTGTTGTTTTTTTAACTTGAAAGTTTATCTGCAGCTCTGCTCATTTCATCAGGAAGACTTGAAATCCTCTATTTTGTTAAAAGAGCAGTTTTTCCTCAGTAGCATGGTATCCAGTTTGCTGGGTAGGTTATTCTTGGTTGTAAACCTATATCTGTTGCCTTCCAGAATATCATTTGCAGTGCTAGATGATACGATTTTGAATTACTCTTGAAGGTTTAAATTTTTTCTTTCTGGCTGTTTGCAGCTTTTTTTTTTTTTTTTTTTTTTTTTTGAAACTGGATTTTGGCTATGGTGTTCTGGGAGTTTTCATTTGGGGAATTGATTGGAGGGTTCTAATTCAATTCCATCAGATCTGGACAGTTTTCTTTCAACATTTCTTGAATTATGAATAGGCTCCTTTTAGTTATAGTGTTCACATAGTTCAATGATTTGCCACTTTTTGTTTTGGATCTTTTTCCCCAGGTCACTTGTTTTTGCTATGAAATATCTTGTGATTCTGTTTTTTCCTCTGACTTGATTTTTTTTTAAAATTTGACTTATTTTAATTTTTTTTCATGGATTAATTAGCTTCTTTTTGGTTGATTTTAGTTTTTCAAATAATTTTCATTTGGACAAAGTTGTACCAAACTATTAATTCCTTTTCTTTTTTTTTTTTTTATTTAGAATTTTTTTTTCCACAGTATATATGCATGAGTAATTTTTTTAAAAATAATATTATCCCTTGTATTCATTTTTCCAAATTATCCCCCCCTCTCTACATTCCCTCCCCTTGATGACAGGCAATCCCATACATTTTACATATGTTGCAATATAACCTAGATACAATATATGTGTGTAAATCCCATTTTCTTGTTGCACATTAAGTATTAGATTCCGAAGGTATAAGTAACCTGGGTAAATAGACAGTAATGCTAACAATTTACATTCACTTCCCAGTGTTCCTTCTCTATTAATTCCTTTTCAAATGATTTCTTCTTATTTTCCTTTTCCAGGTTTTTCTAGAGCTTTCAATTTCTTTATGAAATAATTTTAACTCTCAAAAATAATGCCTCTTGCATCATATCTTAGCTGAATTTGTTCTCAAGTTTGGAATTTGGTTTGGTTTCGTTTTTCGAGCCTCTGCTCAGAGGTGTTTTGGAGTCCTTCTCTTCTGGTTTTATATCGAGCATCCTTGTCACCATAGTAGTTTGGGGATGTTGTCGTTTTTATTTGTATTCTCCTTCTTCCAGCCTAATTCCTAACTTCACATTTGATATTAGAACTGGACTTTGCACTTCTGGAGAGTTTGTTTGGGATGGTCCCACTGCTGCTCTTTTGGGGTCTTGCATATTATGTTATTTCAGGAGCTTAGGGACAGGCTAAGGATCTGCAAGTGTTTAGTGTTCCCAGAGGTTCCTGATCCAGGACAAAGTCTGATACCTGTTCTCACTTCCCCATCTGAACTCTACAGGTTTCTGACCTGGATTCTTGTGTGAGCAGCATGTGTTTGTGTGTGCGTGTGTATGTGTCCATATATGCACACATGATGGTATAGCACTTAATATGTGTCAGGCACACTCTGCTAAGTGCAGTTATTATCTCATTTGGTTGTCTTGACAGCTCTTTCAGATAGGCTCCCAACCCAGGCCCGGCAGCCAGTTCAGAGAAGACAGAATTGTGGGTTGTTTGGTCAGGTCCCTGTCCTGTTTGTTGTTCTTCTGCCAACTAGACTGGGATAGAAGCTGGAAGCAAACCTCACTCTACTCCTCTCTCCATACACAGCCCAGAGCTTTAGCACCTCCTTATCCTTAAAGGCCATCCCCAGGCACTGATTGCATGCACTGGTTCCCACCCACTGCGCCCCCCCCAAAAAAAAAAAATTAGGAAGTACGTTCTATACCTGGGAGTGTCCACTGACTCCTCTGATTGTCTCTCTCTCCTGATCTGGGCTGGACAAAAGACTCATTGTGACTTTTTCTGGATTTTCTATCAGAATTCAGTCTTCTGCATTTTCTAGCTCTATTAGAAGGAGTTGGAGGGGGAGCCCAACACAGTTCTTCCTATTCTGCCATCTTGATTTCACCACAACCCTCCAACATCTTCCTTTATCTGACCTACTAGCTTCATGTATCCTCCCCCATTTCAACTATGGGCACTAGCCAGTGTTTTGAAATCATTATTCTTCTTGTTACTAACAACCTTCATTTGTTTAAGGAACAAAAGGAATAGTATAATCTCTTCTTTAAACAGGAATTAGGAGCATGCTCAAACTTGTTTAACTTGAATTTAGACTCCTTTTTCTTTGTATTTTGTTACGGAGTCAGAGAAATCTTTTGGCTTGCCAGTTGCTTCAGCAAATAAAAATGTAAAATGTTTGCTCCTTAAAATCCATTCTTATCTGCCTGTGAAGATTCACTTGAGTCTTTTATATGTAGGAAACATTCATTACAATTTAAACTTCTGTTGGTGTGGCCAAGTAATTTTTTGAGTGTTTTGAACTGTCATAGTGTGGAGTCACTGGCCCTCTGCTCCTGGAGATGCTTTATCCCCAGGGAGTGCAAGACATGCCCCTTCCTCAGACTGGTCCCCCTTCAAAGAACCTCAAGGAACCTCCAGACAGGAAAGGGACTTTTGAGCTTTTATCTCTAAGGTAGAGACCCCACGCTCCCCCTAGAGCTCAATCTGGGTCACTAATCACTTCTCTTTCCACTGGAAGAGAATAGAACTGATCAGTGCTGCTCTGCCCATGGGCATCCAGGGATGCTCCGGGCAGCTCCCTGACCTCCAGGCTCACCAGGAGTGTCTAGAGAAATCTCCACACAGATTTGCTTCCTCCTTTTCAGCTTTTCTGTGTGATCCAAGTGTCTTATCTCCCTCTCCTCCCAACCCCCCCACCATATGTGCCAGCTTTTGAAATTGCCAGTTTTAATGAAATGTAGATTAAATGATTAATTCAGGAAAATTTCATTTGTTCAGGCAAGAAACAGACCATTTGAAAAGCTTTTTGTTTAAAACTTGGAAGTTATTTTTCATTGTAAAAAAGTATAAATAGTAATTAGAACCTTAAGCCTGCTCACAATATTTAATCCATAGTCGTACTATAGTACTTTGTTCTCATGAGACTATTTGAGAGAGAAAATAAAGCAGACACACCAGTGATCTAGAACTTCCCTCCCAAACCTCTCTCACTCTATTAGAGGTGGTTCTGGAGGAAAGGAGAGGAGTCGTCCTGAACATGCTCCAGGCTTTGGAGGGTGGAGAAACAGTTGGGTTGGACAACAGCAGGTGGGGGGGGGAATCAGTGACTTGAGTCTGGCCCTCTCTTCGAACCAAATAGGACACTGAGGCTGGGGTCCCCTGGGGGCAGAGTTTGGGTTCAAACTTGGTAATCTGCCCACCTCTGAATTCCCAGGATCCCTCCTGCTGTGTAGGGAGCTTAAAAGGACAGGCAGTGGGAAGGGGATACCTGAGCTCCACCCTGGAGGGGGTGACAGACCTTCCCATGGAGAGAGGATACTTTGTGATAAAACCCTTGTCCCTCATCTGTTGTGTTGTAGACACATGGACACCCATTAAGCCAGAGTGCTTATTGTTGTTCCTAAGTAAGGAGGACAATTAAATGGGTAAAAGGGGGATTGAAGAAACACAGAATAAAAGGAGAAATGTAGGTCATCATTATTTACTCACTTAATCTCTTAAGTGCTGTGCCAGGGAAGAGTTTCATAAGCCTTGCTAAGGTAGCAAAAAATGACCCTTGTCTCTCTCGCCTGTCCTGCCTTGTGTGCTGCACCTTAGCCTTGTTATACCTTCTCTTGAAGGCTTTCTCTTTTGAATATTCACCAGGTTAGCTTGTCTTCTTCTTTCAGGATGGATTTTACTTGAAAAAAGCTAAAAGTAGCATAGAGCCAAGTCTCTTAATATTAACAAGGAATCAAACTGACTGATACTGATTATTTTATTAGTGACTGATTTTTGTTAGAGTTCATATGTTCCTTTAAATCCTATTTTTATCGCTAATTATTGTTTCTTCACCCACTTTGTTCCCAAATATATCCCTCTCCTCCCAAGGAACAATCTCCTTGTAGCAGTGAGTAAGAAACAGAAAGGGAAAGAAAGTCCAACCAACCCAGGCCAAGGGCAGAGCTGTACATCCCTGTCTGAGCAGCATTGCTGACACTCACATTGCTTTTCTTGTGTGTTATCCTCCGAGTTTGGCCTCCCTCCCTTCTCTCTTCTGGAGCACTTTGGGCCTGGACATTCCCATGCAGGAGCTTTCTAGATCCTCCCTGAGCGAGGATTCTAAAACACCAAAAAAAGCCAAGTCTGGCCTTGAAACAGCACAAGCCATGACTCCGTAGTCCCTTTGTGTGTGTCAGTGGCTGCTTTCCTGGGACCCTGCTTCTCTCAGAAAATAGAAAGCCTCTTCAGCGTTAACTTCTTTCTCTGTGTTCACTGATTCATTGGGTTTGGCCCTGATGGATGACATCACTTTCTAGATTTTGCTTCTTTCATTGTCCCAGTCTGTCTGCCTCAGAGTGACTTTCTCAACCAAATTTCTGTTTATATCTGCCCCTCTATATATTTATTATAGGCTATTGCTAATGATCCACCTTTTTAGACATTTTTATAACTTTCTTAGACCATAATAGTTGGAGAGTTTAAAGATCTACATAAATTTCAAAACAATAAATTCCGAGAGTTCTAAAATTATTTGTCATATTAATGTTGCTATAATTCAGTGAAGAACAACAAAGACCAATATATGATAAATTATGTGCCTTCTTTCCTTCAGTTCTCAGACAAAAAGATAAAAGCATCCTACACACTGATCTATTCATTTTGAGGAGAATTGTAAAGAGTTTATTTATTTTTTTTATTTTAGATTTTCTATTTTTCTGGGGCACCGTATTTTTGATAACAACAACATTAGTTGCCCTTCTAAAAAAAGAAAACACAGAAGTAATACCAGCAAAAGAAGAAACAAAAGGGATCACAGACACGTACAAGCTACTCTTTACAATTATAAAGATGCCAGCAGTTATGACCTTCTGCATCATGATTTTAACTGCAAAGGTGAGTATATCTCTAAAACAGATGTTCATATAATTCTATTATTGCCACTGTCTTAACATTTATTTTTATTTCAAATATGTATATGTAAATTTATTTTAATATAACTTTAATTTGTTTTAAAGAAGGGACTTTTATAAGGATTGACCATATACATTGTCAGTCTCTACTTCCCTTCTAATCTTAATGCTAAATATAAAATTTCCAAAATTTTCAAGACTTTGAAAAGGAAAAAAAAAAAGATCCTAAATGTAAAATTAACCTCAAATCAATAGTTGAGGCATCATGTGATAAATTTTCAGATTCATGAAATTAAGTAGTATTTTTAGCATTGTCTTCTAAATGATAGGCATCTTTCATTCTAGTGTTTATACATTTGGGCTTTCTCATTTTCCCTGTACTCAGCTTTTCTCCCATTCTGATGACTTCTTTATTTTTTATTTTTCTCTTACTTTGTAACATTTGTTTATGTTTATGATCAAAAGGTCATAAATTGAGATTCAGAAGGGCCTTTGAGGTTGTATGCCCAGGGGAAGTGAGGAACTCTTCCAGGCCATAAAGGGATAGATGAGCAGAACTGGGACCTCCTGGACTTTGGCTCGCACTATTTTTATTTTGTTAACTGCACTTCTCCCTCCTTTTTTAATAGCATTCACTTTTCCTTCTCCTTTACTTGGGTTAGGACTTAACAACAAAAAATGTTGGGTAGTAAATGCCTGTCCTAGAAAGTGACAGAAAATGTGCTTTAAATATGTGACACTGTGTAGGCCCCAAATAATCACCATATGAGTACTATTGATATAAAATTTAAAAAAAAATTAATTTAAAATAATTGTATTTAATTATATCGATAAAAATTTAGAATGAAAAACTGTAGTAAAAATGAAAATGTCTGTACTAATGTAACTAGTATAAACATAATCTGGTTAGGAAGCATACACTATTTTCTCAGTGTGTGTCGAATATCAGAGTTTGGAATCTTGAAAAAAATCCCACATTCTCAAATTAGAACTTAAAACTAATATGTAAGCAATTTTTTCATTCATCTGGATTCACATGAAAAAAGTATCATGAATTAACTTTCTATACTCTATAGCTTTTGATATATATAACTTTTGTAAAGGAATAATAACTAGAATTCTAAACACCAGAGATTATTTGCTGCTTTTTTTTTTTTAAACAATAGAATTTTTACTTTACCTCCTATCATTAAAAAAAGAATACAGTATACTGCTCTATAATTTCAGAGTGATAATTATGTAGAGAAACTGGGTTTGGAGTTACAGGCCTGGATTTCAGATCCTGGCTAGCTGACATTGAACCCTCTATACACCTTGGCTTCCTATCTATGATATGAAAAGTCTCTACTACCACATGAATTCTAAAGTCCTGTCTTGAGTTCCAAATCTCTGATCACCATCTCTCCATATTTTCCCTCATTCTGAAAAATACTGAAAGATTCCTGGAGTTTTCTAGTTATTTAGAGATTAGTTTTAAAGGAGAATTATATTTTAATTGTTCAGGCATGGGGGAGAGGGTATAGATTATGAATATTAAAAACCAACAAATACATTTCGGCACTTTTGTTATAGAACTTCAAAGGAGTAAATTTGATTTGTAACTAATGAAGTACAGTAGAAGGCTGCAATTTGTTTGTTTCATTAGAAATATTGCAGGACCCCATGTAGCAAGTCCCTTTTCTTTGACTTGAGTTTTTTGTTCTTTTTTTTTTTTTTTTTTTTTTTAATTTATAAGATGGAGGCTTCATCTTACTTGATCTTGAGATAGACATAGATTTATAGTGAAATAACTAATTTAGTTTCAAATGAGAGGAAGGCTGCCATCATCGGATGAACATCAGACTTTAAGCAAAAACACTCACATTCTAATCCTGGCTCTGACACTACAACTTCGATCCTTTGGACAATTACTTCATCTTCTTGGGCCCCAGTTTCCTTGTCTTTAAAACAAGGTAGTTGTATTCGTGATTTTTAAAATCCTTTCAGTTTTAAAAACACTTAATTATCTGGTTCTGCTTTGTGAAAGACATCACAAATCAAAATGTGAACCCTTCCTCTGTTTTCATGTTACAGATTGGCTTTTCAGCAGCAGATGCAGTAACAGGCCTGAAACTGGTGGAAGAGGGTGTGCCCAAAGAGCACTTGGCCCTGTTGGCGGTGCCAATGGTTCCTTTGCAGATCATATTGCCTCTGATTATCAGCAAGTATACTGCAGGCCCACAGCCATTAAATGTATTTTATAAAGCCATGCCCTACAGGTAAGCATGAAAGAAAATGAAAGAGATGCTCCAGTAACTCTCACCTTGAGCTGCATGAAATTGTTTGAAAGTCAAATTCAGTTTTGTTTCTTTAAATGAATTATCTTAACAGCCTCAAGACATTTTAGATAGAGGATCCTATGCACCATAAAGGTGCACAGTAGTAGTTTTATAAAATTTGGTGTGCACCTAAACTGAAAGTAGCTTCTAATTCTTTAATTCTATGCAGATTATTACTTGGCTTGGAATATGCTTTAATGGTTTGGTGGACTCCCAAAGTAGCACATCAAGGAGGATTTCCAATCTATTACTATATCATCGTACTGCTGAGTTACGCCTTACATCAGGTAAAGAACATAGTGATTGTCTGCTGAGGAGGTATCCTCGTAACATATGCTACCTCTTCCATATTTGGAGAAGATGCAGTTTCCCACATTTGTCCTACTTTTAGTTACAGTTTCAAAAAGCAACAGGTATTTTAGAGGACAGGATTAGTCATTAGGAATTTATTTGAATAACTAGAACTCAATTGTGAACAGACCAGAAAAGCCTTTTTCTCCTTACAGTTTTTCATATAATGGTACAGGACTATGCAATAGGGGTACTTTCCAGTGTCTCAACAGTGTGTGCTGCTGAGAAAAACCTGCTTTTTCTGGGCACTGATCAGACCTTCATTGTTTGTATAGGTTGTATGGCAGAGGCAACATTTCAGCTGAGAGCCTTTCACTATGATACTTGGGTTGGCCTGGGGAGAAACACTATGTAACACAATAACAAGTAATAAAAGTCCAATCTAGACAATCTTCAAAAAGAGAATGTATTTTAAATAAGAGAATTATTAGATACAGATAGCTCAATGGATCTGGACAATAAACCAAAAGGTTTATAGTGAAGATGGCAACATTTCTTCATTAGAAAACCAAAAAAGTCACCCCGGAGTTTCCTTCAAGTCTTAGCCTCCGTATGTCTTCAGGTCTGTATGCCAAAAGCCCTCACTGAAAGTTATAGGAAGCTTGGAGCTGATTCTACTTAGTTTATAAATACTGGTGAACCTAGTATATGAAAAGATAGTACTTTTTTAACATTGTTCTATGTCAGAAGATAATTCTAACACTAGGTCCTCATACTCAAAATCTCTCTCCATCTATTGATTCCTTTTAGGTTTTAGGTATTTCTTCCTCAATCTCATTCTTGTTTATTGCAAAATTCATGAGGGGCAGCTAAATGCCTGACTCTTCCGCTGCTTTAGGAGATCTTGGTTGCCAACTTGACTTTAGCTGAATTTTCTTTTAAAAAAAATTTTCCCCAATTACATGTAAACAAAGTTTTCAGTATTCACTTTTACAAGATTCTGAGTTCCAAACTTTTTTTCTCCCTTGCCCCCCTCTAAGGAATCTGATATAGATTATACAGGTAAAATCATTAAACACAATTCCACATTAGTAATGTTGTGAAAAAAGAGTCAGAACTTAAGAAAAAAACCATGAGAAAGGGAGGGGGGAGGTGAAAATAACCTGCTTCAATCTTTAGTCAGACTCCATAGTTCTTTATCTGGATGGGAATAGTATTTTCCACTTTGAGTCTTGGAATTACTCGAGATCATTGTATTGTTTAGCACAACTTTCTGTGCCAAATTGTGGGGGGGGGGGGGTGTGGAGAGCACAGAGGAGAGGAGGGAATCAGATGAACTTTGCAAATTGTACCTTGGGCTGGGAATGCTTTTTTTCTGTTAGGAATACATTTTTAGAATCTCATTGTTTGGCACTTTGTTGGAATTTGGAAGAAGAGTTGATCATCACTGTAGTATCACGCTGCTTGGTCTGAGTAAGTTGGGTTCTTTTTAGGGTAGTCTGCTGAAACAAGGGGAGAGCAGAAATCCCTCACGCTGGGGTCCCATCTCCGACACTTAACAGTGTGCCTTAGCCAAGGCATTTTCCTTCTCAGTTTTCTTTTCTGTCAATTAAGGGGTTTGGGAGCTAGAGAGAGCCTTCCTGGTTCCTTTCCTTGGTTCTAGGTCAGACACTTTGGGGTCTCTACCTGTTTAACAGTTTGCCCAGTTATATCCTTCATGCCCTAAAATAATGCCATGGCATCTGGGTGACCTAACATTTATATGTCTGTGTTGAGAATTTCATAGATTACAGTTTCCAACTACCTTGAGCTTCTTAAGGGCAGGATGTTTTTCATGATTTGTAGATTACGTAAATCCCAACCCAGTACAGAGTATTTCATAGATGCTCAATTAATAGTGGTTGACTTAGTGGTTACCAATAGCATCATCAGCTCTGTGCTAATTATAAAGAGCAATTTTATCACCAAAAATGTTTCCTTTTGAATTTCACTGTTTGAATGGGTTATGAAATCAATTTAGCTTTCTTTCCATGTTTTTTCTAGGTTAATGTCAAAGTTTCTATTTCTTACTAATCACATATGCATACCATTTGTTAGAAATAAGCCTTTAAAGTATATTAATCACTGTACAAAAAATTTGGCTTTAGGATTCATTAACTTTTTTCTTTATTAGCACAGGTCATTTGGAAACATTCTTGACCACAAATTTTGCTCTAGAATTAAGACTGAAAAGACAAATTTGAATTTTGTAACTTCAGTATCTTTAGGGCATCTAGGTGGCACAGAGGGATAGAGCACCAGCCCTGAAATCAGAAGGACTCGAGTTAAATCTGGTCTCAGATACTTAACACTTCCTAGCTGTGTGACCCTGGGCAAGTCACTTAACCCCAATTGCCTCAGCCAAAAAAAAAATAGTATCTTTAGAATTTGTAATCTAATTTTAAAAAAAGTAAACTATATATTCTATCCGAAAACCATGTTCTTAAACAACTAGAAATTCTTGTTACTACATTCCTAATACAAAATTGCTCCATTCCCACTTGAGTACTCAGGTGGCATCTCACTATTCAAGATAGTTAATCCCATATTGGCCTGTCACTTATTGTTAATAATTTATTTTTATATTGAACAAACTTAATTACCTGTGACTTCCACTCATTGGTGCTTGTTTTTCCCATCTGGAGTAAGAGGAAAGTTCTCATTTCTTTTATGCATGATGACTCTTGGAGACATAATATGTTCCATCACTTCTTCTACCACCTTCCAAAAAAAGATCCTCCATTAATAATCTGGATCCTTACTTTGATTTGTTTTATTTCTTTCTCTGCAGATCACATTGTACAGCATGTACGTTTCTATTATGGCTTTTAATGCCAAAGTTAGTGATCCACTTATTGGAGGCACATATATGACTCTTTTAAATACTGTGTCCAACCTGGGAGGGAACTGGCCTTCAACAGTCGCCCTTTGGCTGGTGGATCCTCTCACAGTGAAGGAGTGCTCTGGAGTGTCAGACCAGAATTGTTGGACTCCCGAAGCAGTTGAAGTGAGTGATTAGCTTGATTATCCCCAGAATTAAATTACCATTCATTTTTTTTCTGATAGCAGTGCCTTGTCTTTTGATTTCTTATCATCTTTGCTACATTACTCTCACTATTGTGTATTCCACAAGTCCTTAGTATAGATATAATGAATTATACACCGTTTTTATCATAGTAGATTGAATTAAACAAGAAACATTTATTAGCCACCTCCTCTGGTCTACATCTGTGACAGGCTTGGTGATGTAAATGAAATTTTCTGCTGCCAAGGAGATTACAAGTTCTAGTGGGACAGAATGGCTAATTACAGGTTCTGAAATATTGTCTGACTCCTAGAATAATAAGAGGAGCTAAAAGCCTTTTATCTTTGTCTGATGCTTTATTTTTTTAAAAAAGTTTTTACTTCTAAATGACACATTTTACAAGGAAGAAAGTTGTAGAAATGTTTGAGTTTGTTTTGAAATTTTTCATGAAGATGGTTTATAATTAAAATTGAAATATTTTAGAAGTAGACAAATTATACAGAATTTAAACTTTGAAATATATTTTAACTTTTTATACACTTGAAAACAATTCTCATTAATGGTTGTTTTTTGTTTTTTTTTTTGTTCTTACAGCTTTGCAAAAATCTTGGTGGATCTTGTGTTACCACACTGGATGGTTATTATGTGGAATCTATCATCTGTGTTATTATTGGATTTGCCTGGTGGTTCTTTCTTGGTCCAAAATTTAAAAACCTCCAAGATGAAGGACCTTCATCTTGGAAATGCAGGAGGAGCAACTGATACAATTCACTACAGAACGTGCTAGGAAGGGGAAAATAGGTTAATTTTAATGCAGATGTTATTGATAATCAATACACAGGAGTATAAATACACTTTCAGATAAGAAAATTAATAATATAAAAATGCCAAATGGTTGAAAAACTGAGACCTCTATGTATATGTGATCTTTTTTCCCCTTACTTTTCAATGTAAAAAGTATACTCAAGGTCAGAAAATTGGTTCTAAAAATAGCCTCTCTCTTTCTTTTTTGAATCATATTTTTACTTTACTGACCAAAGCAAGTTTCAGACTACAGTGCGGTGGCTCTGGGATAGCTCATTATGTCTCCCAAGTATTATTCTTAACCTGTTTGGTTGAGATAGAACTCTCAACGTTTTGGTTTTGGAGCAGATGCGTTAAGTGGAACAAAGTACAATGTGCACATCTGGGACCTCTTGATATAAACAGCAGGAAATCTCATTTTGGCTTTCAGGTGCAGTGATTTTACTTAGACTACTGAGATGCCATTTTAACTCACTTTTCTGACCATAACTATGTTTTAAAGGGTGGATCGTTGTGTTTAAAAATAACACTTTTAAATGTATTTTCAGGCTTTTGTAAGCATTTCAAAATTTATAAGATGAAACAAATATTTTTTATAAAATGAAAGTTAAGTTTTTTAATTTATTGATTTCATTTGGGGGAAGGGAAGCATTCTGAAGCCTTGTTAACTTTTCTTACACTAAATTTGAGGGGATGTGGGACTTTGGTACCAGTGTCTCACAACAAAGAGACTTGTAGAGAAGGTTATCAGTATCTTACAACTAAGAGACTTGTAGAGAAAGATCACATTTAGTTTCTTGTATATTTAATGGTATAATTTCAGAAATAAAAAGAAAGCACAATATTATTCAAGTAGTTTTCCTTTGTTCTTAAGAAAAAAAAGAATAAAACCCAGTAACTAACATTCCTTTCCTTTTCTCCCCCTCCCCCTTTAATTTTTAGTAAAATTAGAACTTTTTTTTTTTTTTAATATCTGATCATTTTCAAAGAAAAAGTCAAAGATAATAGTGCCTTTGATGGAAGTAAATTGTGATGCTAATGGAAAGACCAATTAAGAAAGCACTTTATAATTAGTGAGGAAAGAACTCACAGTTCACTTATGCCAAACAACCTGTCACATTATTTCCACTTATTGTCACATAAGCTTCTGTTGGCAAACTGATATTTTCTGAGCAACACTTGCTGTGTTGTATAAGTTAAGTGATTACAGTTTTGAGTGCCTTTGCAGTTTTCAACACATGTAAATATACATGGATATATGTATATCCACTAACAAGGCACTTGTGTACCTTTTTTTTTAAGTCATTATGTCTCTTTAGAGATAATATTAATACCTTCAAAAGGTAAAACTAGAAAAAAGAATATCTTCTGTTACTGATTTCTAATCCTTTTGAAATTGTTTCATAAGGTGATCTTCTGTTTTCCTTTGGTTTTCTTTAGTGAATTGATTTTGGCTGAAAAATGTTTACTAATTTATGACCTTGTTGATTTTATAACATAAACTATAGTGAGTGGGATTTTATGATTATCAAAATAAAAGCTGAATGATACTTTTTTGTTTAAGGCAGTCAGTACATGAAGAATATGTGAAAGATATCCTATAAGTCTCTAGATTGCCAGTATTTTTGGTCCACTGCTTGTGTTCAGGTTGGATGACACATTCTGAAGAATCACTGGGGAGAAACACTCATCGTAGAGAGAAGATGGCAGAATTGAATTCAGCATGCCAGGTAGCTGTCATGAAAGCAGATTGTGCTATTGCTAGGCTGGTCCAGCATCTTGTATTTCATTTTAAAAATAATTTACTTGAATAAAGGACAAGTAGCTCTTACTGTGAAATGTATTTTTATCTTTAGTATTTTGAATTTAAAAGCTTAAAGTTTAGCCTATTGACTTGATTATATTGTTTTCCTGATCCATTGGATGGCCATTGCCAAGCATATGAATTAAATGAGTTGCAACTTTAAGCATATGGACACATAAATAATTTGGATGTTCAAAAAAATTTTTTTAAGCTAAGACTTGACAATAAAAAATGATTTATTGTGACTGAAAGAATTTACAGCAATCAGTCATTTTAAATATCGTAGCCACATAATACCTAATGTTATACATTAGACATTTGGTATATAAATGATTATGATGTGCCAAGGTGATTTGGTAATAAAATTTCACATTTGAAATAGCCATGGTGTTTGCATAGACTGGAATCACCAGTGGCATTATCCTCAAAGGAATTTGCTGACATGAAAGGAGCTAGTGTAATCTTAAATATTAAAAAAGAATAGCACCTTCTGGCTTTTGATTCTCTTGACCGATCTGGTAAAACAAATTTCAAAGGGGGAGGAGTTTTTGCATAATTTGTTTTGCACTGTGAGTGTTTAGCAACTTCTTTGGTTAAGCAGGCTGCTGAAGGCACATCCTAGCAAGGAAATGATATTCATCTCTACAGTTAACTCTTAAATCAAGGTGTCACATGATCTAGAGCACAGGAAGTTCCAGGATTGTGGCCACTCCTCTGGGGAGGACAGTTGGACATGGACTTGTCCATGAATGGCCCCAGTAGTGTATCTGTGTACAGGTGCATGATGTGCAACTGATCACCAACATGGGCTGCAAACAAAAACCACCAAATGCCTGGTTGGGACACACACTATCGGGTCAATGAGGAAAGATGTTCAGGAAATGCTGAAATTGTTCATACCTTAAAGTATTTTAGTTTGCTTTGAAATTAAACCCAGCAAGATAATGTGATATATTAGACCCTTAGCTTAAATATGTATCATTAAAATTTGAAATAGTTCTATTTGTTACTGATTAGAAATCTTTTGAAAATAAAGTTTGAAGGAATGTTTTTAAAAAACCCAAAAAACCTGAAATCAGATTTATAGAAAGTTTAATGAAGGCCTAGCAAGGATGGGAGAACAGTTATGCTGGCAAAAACAGGACCCAAGCAACTGACCTGGAGCTCTGGAAGCCCAAATAGTAGACTCATACAAAGGACATCTCTTCTTAGCAGGAGCTCAGCCACCAAGGAAATTGGACCTTGGTTTGTAAAGTGTAAAGGCTTCGGTGTAGTTGTAATTTAACTTGCCAGATTTTCACCTTGCTAACCTAGTTTAAAGAATTTGTTTTCTTTCCATACTAACTATTCATCTAAAAGAGAATGTTGTAAAGTGTAATAAGACAACCGGGTAGCATAGTGGATAGAATGCTGGACTCTTCCGGACACTACAAAGAAGAACTGCAATAAATATGTACATATCAGGTACTTTTCTGTTTCCAACCACCTGGAGTATGTGACCAGCAATGGAAGCTCTAGGTCAAAGTAGTAAAGACTTTTTTTTAAAGCCAAATTGCTTTCCAGAATGACTATAGTTAGAACTCTTTACAATTCCACCAATAGTTTTAGTGTATCCAATATTAACTCTGCTCACCAATTTTGGATGTGTAAAACAATTGCTTTGATTTCCATTTCTCTTATTACTGATTTGAAATAGTGGTTAATGGTAATTTTTTGAGAATTTTGTTTAATTTGTTCCGAACCTTTTACTACTTGTTAGGTTCTTACTAAGTGCTAATGAGATAATGAGATATTAGATTCTTACTAAGTGCTAGGTTGGTACTTAACAATTCTCTAGTTCTGGCCTTTAAAGGGAGTTTTACCCCACTTAGTAAGAACCTAACAACTACTCATTAGTGGAATTGCTCCTGGCCTTATATCTCTGCTTTCTTTTTGTCTTTGATAATCTAAGCCTTTATGATAGGTTATGATTTGAGAGAGGCTAGTTTTGAAATGGCAGGCATGGGCCCTGGGTTTTCTCTCCCAGGCTTGTAATCTGAGTTTAGCAATTCCACATATCCTCATCAACTCTCATGGATCTGTTTCAAGAGCCCTAATAAGTCTAATGCTTTCCCCCCATTTTGGGCCTAATTTGCTAGTAAGAAAAAGTGTCATGATTTCTTGGGCAGGACTTGTCATTTTTGGCAGCCAAAAAGTTTGTGCTCCTTAAATTTCTTAGCTGAAAAGAAATATTCAATTAGACTTTTAAATAAAAAATTTCTGTCACTATTTTATAGGTTTAAGTATCCAAAATTTCTCTTTTTGAGGGGGGAAGGACTCATTTTTCACCCAAGATTCTACATATTGTTTGGTCACATGTACAACAAATTACTATTAGAATTTTAGTTATTTTGCCTGGTAACATGAAAAAGTACATTTAGGAAAAATGTATAGAATGTATGATTCTTGGTATATTTTAGTGTAATTCAACTTAGCATATAATATTTTATAAGAACATTACATGAGGAATAAATGGATAAGTAATTAAGACTAGTGAGATACTAGTTTAATTTGTAGGGAAATATAAATTAGCTTATCATAAATTGTGTTTATAATTTATTATCCTAATAGAGAATCACATAAATTTAAAAATATGAACAGTGAATTCTATAATTTTCACTTAAAAGACTCAAAATATCTGAATAGAGTATTAAAAATTAAGGTGGTCATTATAAAATTATGAAAATGTATTGTAACAGACACTTATAAAATTTATGAAACTGGATTATGACATTAAAAATAACTTGATTTAATCATGTTGCTGCTTTTATAAATTAATGATTGAAAATTAGTATGATTGAAGTTATATCAGGTTTGATCATCTCCACTATTAAATACTGTAAGAATTACTGTAAAACAGGAGAACAGTGTATTAGAAGATAATGATCTGATTTTTGCTGTTTATTTTTTGTACTCATGGTTTTTGGCCAAAATATATATATATATATATATATATACTTAAAAAGTGAATGCTTATTATTTTGAGAAAAAAAATAATGTTAACTAATATTTTGGTGCCATGTTAATGTACAGGAATCCTCATTTTAAAAAGTACATTAACTGTAAAAAATATATATACATATATAGAATACCAAAATATGTGCAAATTTGATTTTTTAGAATAGATTTTTATTGATTGCCTAGATTTCTGTCTGTGTCCTTCCCTTCCTCTCCACAAGAATCATTTTTTAAAGGGAATAATTGTTTTAAGGGGAAAAAAACATCATAAAACTGAAACACATTGAAATCATCTGACATATGAAATGTTTCACAACTGTGGAATTGTGTGCTTTCCATCTCTTTGGGCCAAGCTTGTTCCTTATAACTTTGCATCATTCAGTTCATTTGTGTTGTTAGAAGTTATTCTTTCTAGTTTACATGGGTGTGTTGTTTTCCTGGCTTTGCTTGCTCAACTTGGCATCAGTTCATGCAAGTCTGTCCACATTACCCCGTATTCATTGTGCTTGTTATTTCTTGCAGCACAATAATATCAAATTACATTCGTGTACCACATTTTGGCTAGCTTCCTCAATCAGTCGACAATTATGTTCTCCAGCTTTTCGCTATTATAAAAAGTGTCGTATTTTATATTTTTATATATTTTAGTGGATATGGAGCCTTTTAAAGACTTGATTTTTAAAATGCTCAAAGGAGATTAATATTTTGAAAATTTTTTGGTGGGGAGGAGATTGATTTTAAAGAAAAATAAAACTTTTAAGTATACCAGGTTGGTCATGGGGAGGCAGAGATTCTTCAGTAATGGAGAGATAAGGTAGTAGTTGTTTTATCTGATAGTGATTTCTATGGGGGACATAGCACAAATTACCTGTATTAGAATTTGAATATTTTGGTAACATGTTTTGGGTTGTTTTCCTTTTTCTTTTGCTGAAACGGCACTTTTCACAGGTTTCTATTAAAATAAAGAACTTATTCAATATATATTGTAGTTATTAGAATTTAACACATAAGGAGAGTAGTACTATATACCATTTTCTCTATTGTAGTACTTTTTATGGTCATTATTAACTCAGTAGAGAAATGAATGTTTCCTATACTGCACTATGCTAATGGGGGTTGCTACAAGCAAGACTGTCTCTCTGCCTCCAAGGGGCTTACATTCTAAAAGGGGAAGACACTTAAATGGGAACTGGAAGGGAAGGTGGAGGGTGTGCTAAGTACCAAGTGGCGCAGAGGCTCCCTTCGTGACATCTGGGCCACCAAGTTCGAGTCTAAAGGCTTCCTAGACCGGAGTCCCTGGGCCCTTAAAGTCATATAGTTCGTTCAGCCATTCCCCTTAGGAATTCCTTTAGATTCTAGTTCTCCTCCCCATCCCTTTACTTTTCAAACTAATTCAGTGTTTGGGAAATGTTTATGGCTAATCACTGATAATCTTTGTCTTTAACTTTCCTTTCCCAATTCCTGATGATTTTCTGGTGAAATTTGATATATTTTGACATTAGTGGTGTGCTGGAGCCAATTCAAATTGGCTCAGAATGGATTGTTAAGTTTTTACACTCAATTGACAAATGCTATAAAGTTTGATTTATTTTGTTTATTTTAACTTAGAAAAGTAAAAAATTGCATTTTCAATTTAGTGTGCCATACATAATGCATACTTTCCCCCCAGAGAAACAATTATCACTATACTTCTGTCTCCACCAAACTCTGTGCTTATATGTATTCAACCCTCCTTTGTCTACTTCAGATAAGAGTGGGGTTCAACTGATACTCAAACCTCCCTTCCATGTAATGAGAAATAGCAAAGCCAACCCCTTTCTTCTTTTCCCCTCCCTTTTCCATCTTCAGCTTCTAAGAACAGAGCTCTTACCTTTTTTTTTTTTTTTTTTTTTTTTTTAGAAAAGTTTTTAAGAGAATTAAATAAGGACACCTATTTCTAAAAAGTTAGCACGTTAAAAATTTTAATAGTATTTTCCCAGATATATATATATATATATATATATATATATATATATATATATATATATATATATATATATATATATATATATATATATATATAGTTTTCAACATTCATTTTTGTAAAATTTTGTGTCCCAAGTTTTTCTCCTTCCCTCCCCCTTTCCAAGACAGCAAGTAATTTGATATAGGTTAAATACATACAATTCCTTTAAACACATTGTCATGTTCTGACCAAAAGGAGAAAAACCATGAGAAGAAAAAAAAGATGAAAATACTGTCTTGTGACCCATATTCAGTCCCCATAGGCCTTTTTCCGGGGCAGATGGTGTTCTCTCCATCACCAGATTTGACCTATTTCATCCAAATCACCTATTGCTGAAGAGAGCAAAGTCCATCGCAGGCGATCATCACATAATCTTGCATGTCAGTCTTTCCAGGCTTTTCTGAAACTAGCTTGCTCATCATTTTTTGTAGAATAATAAATATTCCATTATATTCATATGCCATAACTTATTCAGCCATTTCCCAGTTGGTGGGTATCCATTCAATTTCCAGTTCCTTGCCACTCCAAAAAGAATTAACACATGATTTCATATACTTTCAATTGCTTAAATTCTAAATTTTCTTGGGTTTGGTGTTTTTAACTCAAAGTTTCCATTTAATTATGGTCTTCCAAAAATGCTCAAAAATTAACCATTCCTTTAAAAATCCGTTTGTCTCCCCCTTGGATGATAATCTGTTTTGCATGGTAAATTATTCCTAAATTCTTTCCCTTTCTGAATATCATATTTCAAGGTCTTCTCTTGTCCTTATTTTTTGGAATTAGGATTATATCTGTCATTCTGGATGCTCATAAAATTCTTTGTGGGGGTGTTAGTTTTAGGCTATGACAATCCTAGAACTTTTCCTTTTTGAAGTTTTCCAGGAAGCTATAGATGAATTCTGTCTTTGCTTTGCCTTCTAATTTTAATCTGAATAGTTTTTGTCTACAATTTCTCAAAATATAGTGCCCAGGCTCCTCGTCCCCATTGTGGTTTTAAGGGATTCAAGTGATTCTTAAATCTCTCCTTGGTTTTATCAATCAATTGGTTTTCATATTAGCTTATGTTTTTATTTTTTTTTCAATCTTTTGCTTTTTTTTCTGATGTTTATTATTCAACAATCATTAAATGTTATATGTGCTAGGTTCTCAGTAATTTCTTATTGTTTGGGCCATTGTAGTTTTCACAGCTTTTTAGTAAATCATAATACTTCTTAGCATTTTAAATTATTTCCTCCAGAATTTTATTTCATTTAAAAAAAAATCTCTTGCAATATTTCTTGTAGGTATTCATGGGAACAGTGGGTTGAGGTTTGATTTCACATCTCTGTAACAGGCAAGATCTCTCTCATGGCATCTCAGAAACTCTTAACAACATAAGGACAGAGTTAACCACAGATATTTACAAGAAATGTTAAAATTCAGAAAATGTATTTTTTAAAAGAATAAATGTAAAAAAAAACAAATGGAAATTAGGCTAAAGCAGAGTAGGCCCACCCATTTGCTCTTGGCAAGACTTGGTTTTTGGTTTGTTTTTTTTTCCAGTGCTCCTACACTGGAGCATGTGCCTTCAGTAAAAGTCATGCACTTCCTGGCTTGTCCATTTAACTGGAGATGATCTCTCAAAATCTTAATGAGGGAGGTGCTGACCGTTAAGCACCAAGATACTGTGCCAGTCTCACCACATCCCTTTATTTCTCCACCTCTAAAGGGCTGATTTCCCCTTATTTTTCCTCTTCTCCCAAATTGGAAAGAAATAAAAATCCCTGGAGATTTTGTGTCCAATCAACCCTTTTTAGGGATATACAACCTATTATTAGAGTGTCTATCACAGAATGTATTATTTAAAAGAAATCACAAGGTATGAAGTTTGTAGGGAAGAGACCAGAAGTGACTGGGAGATATTGTGTGCATGATATATACTATCATTTTGGTCTTTGGGGTATTGCTATCAGTCCCGATTACATGTTTTTCTGCTCTAACAAACAGTATGTATCAGTCTGAGAAAGCACAACTCCAGAATCTATTTGATTTATTGGAGAATCAGTTTGAATTCCATTTGAGAATGCAGACACCCACCCACACTCCTGAAAAATACAAATGGAGAGACTCATTTGAGTGAGGCATCAGCTTTTAAAAATATAAACTGGTAGCAGAGAAGAGACTAACTAGATTAAAGAGAGACCTAGTTCTGGCAGTGGAGACTTGATCCACAGAAAAGACCAGAACAAAAAAACTTCCAGGCTCTATAGTTTTGTGATGTGCCTTGGTACATGTGTATTCTAAATCTATCTATCCTCTTTGCAAAAGTGATGTGTATTTGTGGTAGAGTATACATACATTTTTTTAGGAAAGGGCAAGTTCAGTAATCAGTCTTTCTAGCCTAATAAATGCCTTTGCTAAGAGTCAAGCCTATCTATTGACTAATTGTAATAAGGCACTACAACAAGAGGGGTTTGTGAATCATAGTTTTAGAATAGTGGCCCCAATGCACAAAAAGGGAAATTCAGGAGGAGACACAGACTATCAAGACAGCTTTGAAACTAATGTATTGAGGTTAAAGAAAACTGCACAGTATGAGCAACCGCCCTCAACAAGTAGACATCTGTGCTTTCATGTACTATAATCTTTTTCTTTATGAATGTGCTCGTGTCTATTGATATTATTCAACTTAAGAAAACAAAAATTATTTTTTAAAGGATGGCTCCACAAGCTAGTTCTGAAACCTGAGGTGGCCAACCATTCTTTGGGAACCCAATCTTAAAATCAGGTGCAATTTAGCAGATTACCCCCTCCATGTTTAATTAGTTCTCATTAAGGCTAGCTGTGTAACACAGTAAATTGGAGTGCCAAGCCAGGAATTAGGAAGACCCGAGTTCAAATCCAGCTTCAGATGCTTAACTGTAGGAACCTGAGCAAGTCACTTCACCCTGCCTCAGTTTCCTCAACTGTAAAATGAACTGGAGAAGAAAATGGCAAAGCACTCCAGTATTTTTTGCCCCCCAAAACTCAGATTAAGTCATGATGAGTTGGACATGATTGATTGAAAGTACTCAATAACAAAATTGGTCACAAAAGGATGGGTTGTTATGGCCACAAGTCATCAAGTACCATCTACTTATTAATATGTTCTAGATTATGTATTCATGAAAAGAATGGCACTGGAGATGAGTATTGGTATTCTATTTTTAGACTTGTGAATTATGGAAATATAGTGCACAAATATGAAACAAAGACTGGATAATCTAAATTTATTTTTAAATAGAAAAAACCCAAATACATCATTTTAATAGCTATCCTATTTGAAGAGCTAATTTCAGGCATTAGTCATGAGTCATAAGATTTTATACCAATTAATTCCAGGAGTAGACAAATTCCTTGATGTCAGATTGTTAATTTGATAGATCCATGCCCTGAAGGAAAAGGAAATTGTGCCAATAAATTTAAAAGGAGCTGAGTACCATTACCATAAGCCTCTGGGAAAACAAATCCTAGGTTCTCACTGTTTGCAACAATCAAACCTTTATTATACAAAGTGGCAAAATGGAGAAAGATGTTGGCACTTTAGGCAATATCACCATAGCTCACAGTTCTACAGCATTTGCAAATCGCTGAACATCCCCCAACTCATCTGATCCTCCACACAACTCTGGGAAAAAGCTATCATTCATACCAACGCTTACAGATAAGTAAACTGAGGTTCAGAAAGATGAAGGGGATTTCCCTAGGGTAACACAACTAATAAAATATCTACTGGAGGATTAGAACCTCGGAATTGTAGACTCCCAAGTCCAGTGCTCTGTCCCCACTACAATAGCCTGTGAACACTAGGGCATGATCCAATTTAACAATCAAAATGGTAACTCATCCTAAATGGAACCAGAAGACAAAATGCTGCAGTTAAATAGAAAACTCACTCATGCAGTCATCTCAGTGGTAATTAAACGACTGCAGTTTCACAGGCCAGCTAGTTGGCAATCTGGCCTTGCAGTGCTCATTATGAACTTAAGTATATAAACCATCCTAAACAGCCTATCTATTTACAGCTTTGATGAAGTTCTGTGAATATATTTGTCCTCCAAGTTGGTAACTCTTCTTTTAAAAATTTGATTTGATTATATATATATATATTTTTAATTAATTTTAAAACATTTTTTTGACAGTACATATGCATAGGCAATTTTTTACATTATCCCTTGTACTCCCTTCTGTTCGAATTTTCCCCTCCTTCCCTCCACCCCCTCCCCTAGATGGCAGGCAGTCCCACACATATTAAATACATTATAGTATATCCTAGATACAATAGATGTGTGCAGAACCGAATTATTTTTTTTTGTTGTTGCCAAGGAAGAATTGGATTCAGAAGGTAAAAATAACCTGGGAAGAAAAACAAAAAATGCTAACAGTTTACACTTATTTCCCAGTGTTCCTTCTCTGGGTGTAGCTGATTCTGTCCATCATTGATCAATTGGAACTGGATTAGATCTTCTCTATGTTGAGGCTATCCACTTCCATCAGCATACATCCTCATATAGTATTGTTGTTGAAGTGTATAATGATCTCCTGGTTCTGCTCATTTCACTCAGCATCAGTTCATGCAAGTCTCTCCAAGCCTCTCTGTATTCCTCCTGTTGGTCATTTCTTACAGAACAATAATATTCCATAATATTCATATACCATAATTTACCCAACCATTCTCCAATTGATGGGCATCCATTCATTTTTTGATTTTATATATTAGTGTATAGTCTTACTATCTAAAGGAGGATGGCCAAAACTTCTGGGATTATATGATTCAGGGTCAAGAAATGAAAGAAGCTAAAACCTGTTGATCCACTCCAAAGGCTTACATCTGAACATCATGAATGCTTGCTTCAAGAAGAATGAAACATTTTTAAAAATGAGACAATCTTGACAGATTACTGACATGGGAATCTTTTCTGACTCATGTGTGATCAGACAGCAACCTGGTTCAAGCCATTGAAAGCATACTAAATGAGAATAAAGCTAAGAAGACAAATGCTATTACATAAATTCCCCATGAGATGTTTAAATGGGATGTTTTGTGGAGGGAGGTTTAGGGGAAGAATAGAAAAAGATACAGAATCTCCTCTTAAAGAATTTTAACTGCTGTACAACTGTGAGATAGAGGAGCCTAGAAACCATCCTTTATCATAATGATGGATCTCATCATCTTGGGCAAAGGAACTTTGGGGCAGGGTGGGGAGGGGGAAGACCACTTAAGAATATACATCATTGACAAAACATTCTGGAAGACAAGGATAGAAGATTATGAGCACTATTATTTCAAAATTTAATAGCAATTGAAGGACAAAATTGTATAGAATTTGCCATGGTCTCATTAACCCAACTACCTCAAAAATATTTCTGGATGAAATTAAAATTTTTTGGATGGCACATTTTATGCTGGGGGTAGGAATATAATGGGAATCTTGGGAATAATGGACAATTCTCTAGTAATTCTAGAATTGTTAACATGAGGAAAGCCGGGGATAGTCTAACATGAATCCTAGATTTTGGGAAAAGCAATTTAAAGGAGTCAGAGGAAAGACTGCTAAAATCCATGGACTAAAATTCTTCAGGGAAGTCCAATCCAGTGTGTGTGGGAAATGTTCAAGAATGAAATTTTGAAGATTATAAAGGAAAATTTTGAAGAGATTAATAGAATACACCGGATACTCACCAACTAAATTAGGTTCTTAAAAGTAGAACAGCAACAAGATAATACAATAATCAATTCTGATGGATGTGGCTCTTTTCAACAATGAGATGATTCAGACCAGTTCCAATAGTCTTGTGATAGAGAGCCATCTACACCCAGAAAGAGGACTGTGGGAACTGTGAAGATCACAAAATCACTTTTTTGTTGTTTGCTTGCTGTTTTCTTCCTCATCTTGATGAGATGTGATAATAAATGTGCGAATATATATAGGAGAATTACATGTTTAACCTGTATTGGAACCCTGTCTAAGGGAAAGGGGGGGTGAGGAAGAAAAATTTGGAACACAAGGTTTTTTGTTTTTGTTTTTGTTTTTACAAGAGTAAATGTTAAAAACTGTCTTTGCCTGTATTTTGAAAATAAAAGCACCATTAAAAAAGATAAGTACAAAAGGTGGAAAGGTGGGTAATAAGACAAGCCCATGTTGTGCCCAGACTCGAGTTATTCATAAACAAGCATTTATTAAGCTCCTACTGTGTGTCTGGTACTGACCTAATTGTGTGAAAGTTCAAGGAGCAGCAACTCGGAATGAGCTGAGCTTTGGCTCCACACAAAGGAAAAGACAGTCACCCGGTTTACTTTCACTGTCCACCCAAAAGAGGGTACAAGATCCACAAATAAGGTTTCCCTGTCGTAAGTCAATTTCCAAGGGAGAACAGGGTTCTTGGGGTATAACTGGCTGGCCCCAAGAATACTGCAGTTAAAGCACCACCACCACTTCCTTTCCTGGGTGATCACTAGCACCCTGGGACTGTCCCTGGAACTTGCCTCAGCGCTACAGGACATAAAGGAAACTGATCACCTGAAACTGGTCACCTGCAGCTCATGGGCGGAGACAAAAGTGGGGAGGCGGGGTTAGCGGGAAGGCCTCCGAGCTCGGAAGCCTCAGCTACACAAGCATCGCTCCCAGGCAGGGGCCCTTACCCCGCCCTTCCTCCATCTGACCTCGAGGGCGGCCAGGGGCTGCCTCACCAGGGTCTCCTGTGGGATCGCGGGCAGGGCTGCGGGCTTCATCCAGTCCCCCACCTGCACCCAAGCACGAGGCTGGCCCGGAGCCAGACCCAAACCCGATCTCTCCAGCGCTCCAGCACAGGCCACATCACCGCTGACCCCTAACCCTGAGGCTGAGAGGGCACTTCCAGCCCAGCCTCCACTCGAATGGCCGGGTCACTGACCACTGGTCACTCGGGGACCTGAGAGGCTGCGGCTGCCCCTTGCCCCTCACGTGGCTAGCTGGCATGGACCGAGAGAAGGGAGAGGGGAGGAGGAGGGAGGCTGGCTCGCGTGGGCTACAGCAGCACCGAGAAGGATCTGGGCCCATGCCTGCCAGGTCGCCGGCTCTCTCCCGCCTCTAAGACAAATCCCGGCCCGGTTATTCATGGGACGGGGGCACCAGAATTGGCATCCTGTCATTCCTCTTAGAAGGAAGGAAAGCGTGGGGCTCCCGGATCCTAGAACCGGGGGACGAAGGGCCGCCAGTCTGGGCCAGGGCTCGGGGACGTCGCCCTTTTCGCGCGTGGTCTGTCCGTCTCCGAGGACGCATGCGTAGTGAAATACGTAACAAGGCCCGCGCGCGGCCGTTTAATGAGGGAAGAGGGCCCGCTCGCCAGCCGGCGGTTGGCCGCGCGACGGGCTTGCTGTGCGACACGGCCTCCGGCGCCCGGCGCTTCCTTCCACTGCCCGCCGTTTGCTTGGCCTTCCTGGGCAGAAACGAGTAAGCAATAAGGGAGGCAGAATCGTGGACAGGCCTTGGTAGGCTGACTGTAAGTACGGGAGCCGACAGGACGGCCTCGGGAAGCAGCGGTGCAGGCGCACACCCGCCCCGCTCGGCCGGCAGCTCCTGACGCCCCGCCGGGGATCTGTCTCATTAGGCCGACTATTAGAGGCGCAGGCGCAGGCGCAGATCGGCCTCGCTTGACAGGCAGCGGCGCAGGCGCGGACCGTCCCCGCTCGGCAAGCAGCGGCACAGGTGCTCGCAGGGCATCCACCCCTCTACTCTGAGATGGAGGAGGAGGAGGAGGAGAGCGAGGTGGGGTCGCCGCCGGACGCCCAGGAGCAGCCCCCGGAGTCGCTCGAGTATTTCCCAATGAGCAACGTGTTGCCCCGGACGGCGTCGCCTCTGGTCTCCTCCCAGCGCTCCATCCTACCCCGCTCTCAGTTAGAGTCAGAGAGCCAGCCCCCTTCCCGGGCCGGGCCGTCCCCCGGGACCCCGCCCACCTCCCCGACCGAGGCGCTGGAGGGCTCGGGATCCTCCCGGATCGAGATGGAATCCCTGTCCGAGGAGACCCTGTCCCCGGAGCCCAGCGAGGCTGGCGTGATAACCGAATTCAACCTAGTGGCAACCTTGTCGCAGTGGGCCGACGACAACCTCTGCCTCATCCGGGTACCCAAGGCCCCGTGGGAGGGGGCGTGGCCCTGAGGAACCCTTGGCCTCCCCATCCCGGAGGAGAGAGGGAGTGTGTCAGTTTCCCCTAGTGTAACGGGATCCTCTCTCCAGTTGTGGTGGGGGAGGGGAGCGCGGACCTCAGCCCGTACTGCCCCCTGTCGGGGTGGAGTCTGCGAACCTCGGTCTGGGAGAAGCCCCTCCCCCACCGCTACCTAGCGAGGTCCCAGGGTTCGGGCTCCCGGGGGAGGGAGGCCGAGGGCGTGGGAGCTTTCAGTCCCGGCCCCCGCTGCGATCCAGAGGCATGGGTTCTAAGGAATCGGAGGGGTTTAGGCCACGCCGAACGTGGGGACCTTGGGCTGCAGAGCCGAGGGAAGGAGTCCGCCAGGCTTGGGGCCCATCGTACGTTTTAAAAAGAGAAATGAGTCTGAAGAAGTCCCTTAAATTCATTTTTGCGTTTTAATCCAAATGGTGGAAAACACTGAAACTCACCGAAGGCTTGTAGCCGAGAGGAAGCCTGCGCTTGAGTAACCCAAACTCCGCCAAAAGAGCGGGGGGGGGGAACTGCGGGGAAAGGGGAGGGGGGGGCGGCTCGGAAGACCCGGGTGCCCTTTAAACATCCCAGTCTGGTTCTAAGATGCATTAATGGTCACCCCATTGATTTAAACGCAAGGTACCCCAATATCTTCCCAAGACACTGAGGAAAGGGGGCGGGCGCTCGCAGGGACGCTCAGGTGTTTAGGAAGCGGGGGAAGCTGGAGCGATCCCGGGCACCCACCCGGTGAGCCCGAGGGGGAGCCTAGAGCCCTGGGTGGGAATGGGAGACCCACGGGGGGAGGGGGGCTGAGGGGATGGACAGCTCTGAGTTCAGGAAGAGGCTCCGGGGAGGGGCGCTCTGGGCTTCCGCTGTACCCGCAGGGGTATACAGGGGCTAAAGAAGGGGGGCTCCAACTAAAGATTTTCCAAAAAGTGAGTGAATTCGGGGCAGCCCGCTAGGGGGCGCAGTGGAGAGAGCACCAGCCGTGAAGTCAGGAGGACCCGAGTTCAAATTTGATCTTAGACACTTGACATTTCCTAGCTGTGTGACCCTGGGCAAGTCCCTGAACCCCAGCCTGGGGGGGGGGGGATGGATGATTCCACGGGGAGCAATGAATGACTTGTGTGTGTGCTCTTTCTAGAATGTTAGTACCGGAATGGCAGTCGTGGGACTCATGCTATTCGCAAGAAGTATTAAGTTGGTAAGTGAACTTCCCGAAATCCATATTCAGTTTTAGAAACTCCTATTAACTCGGTATTATTATTTTTATAAAGTTTTTTCTTTTCAAAAGGTGTATGGATGATTTTTCACCATTAACCCTTGCAAAAGCCTGTGTTCCAATTTTCCCCCTCCCCCAGATGGCAAGTCATCCAATGTATGTTAAACATGGTAAATATATGTTAAATATGTAACGTCAACCTGCCATTGGGGGGGGAGGGGAAAAATTAGAACAAAAGTGTGGCAATTGTCAGTGTAAAATTCCCCGTGCTAGATCTGGTCAATAAAACTACTAATAAATAAATAAAATATTTTCATTCCGTTTCATCCTCCTCCCACTATTAAAAATCTCCAGGAAAAAGAAATTCAGAAATGATTGTTCTATTCCTGTGAGTCGCAGGTTTGTCTGCGATTTGGAGTTGGGGGGGGGGGCCGAAACTGGGAGTCGGACAGGAGAGTCACCTGCTCCTTGCGAGAAAAGGACTCGACTGGCTTCTGTGTGGATGATGGCTCCGCTCACCCTTGGTGCTCGCTGAGTTTGGTAGTGACATAAGTAGAGGGAGAGAAGCCAGAGGCACTTGGAGGAGAGAGACTGGAGCCGCGGGGCTCCGGAGTCCAGGAGACATCTTTGGCACTTTGCCTGCCTCCTTCACTTCTCCCCCTAAAGACCAGGGCTCTGATTCATCCGGACTCTGGCTGACCCTGAGGCCCTCCAGGGAGCTGGCCTGTACTGGACAGAGTTGGTTCTCACCTCAGTGATTATGTACCTTTCCTGGGAATTGTAAAGCAAAAAAAGCTTTTCTTATTTCATAAACACAAAACCAGACTTTTCTCTTTCATTGTCTTTATTTCATCTGTAATTTGAGATTTTCCTATTTTTAAAATTTTGTTTTTTATTAATTTTTATAATTATAACATTTTCTTTGACAGTCCATATGCCTAGATAATTTTTACAACATTATCCCTTGTACTCCCTTCTGTTCCGAGTTTTTCCCCTCCTTCCCTCCACCCGCCTCCCCTAGATGGCAGGCATTCCCATACATATTAAATGTTATAGTATATCCTAGGTACAATATATGTGTGCAGAATCGAATTTTGTTGTTGTTGTTGTTGCAAAGGAAGGATTGTATTCAAAAGGTAAAAATAATCTGGGAAGAAAAACACAAAAAAAATGCTCACAGTTTACACTCATTTCCCAGGAGATTTTCCTGTTTTTGAAATGTCATGAAGTCAGGTTGTACTTTTAAAACTATAAACCTATTAATTGCTGTAACAAAAATAGCCCAAAGGAACAATCTCGTCCATCTTCAATAAGACAGGAAAGAAAAAATGAACAAGCAGGTGACATACTTAAGAAAAATTTTAACTCAGATTTTTTTGATCTCAGAGAATATTTTTTTTCTTTTAATTGGGTTACTTCTGTGGTTTTTACTTTTGCTTTATAAATTTCCCAAAATTAATCTTTAAGCATGCATTTGTTTACCATGTCTTGAAATTCTTTGGACCTCACAAATATTTTTAGTACGTTTCCCTAAAAAGCTGTTTCTTGCTTCATTTTAGGATTTACACAGACTACTTTGTGCCCTGAAGCTTTCAGGTTTACCAAATTAAACAAAAAAAAGCTGTCCTGCTAAAGGGATCAGGTAGCAGATTTTGCTGCCATTTTATTAAAACAAAGATCCCTTCTGTCCTCTAGCCCTCTTTGTTCATTGTCTTTATCTGAGAGTGCCCTTGGATGTGTGGTACTGTTCTGGCCATGGTTGGTTGGCTCCATTTGTTGTGTTCCTGACTCACCACCCTTTCTTTTTCCTTTTTGTGGTGTTCCTTCCCCATTTCCCCTCTCATTACCCTGCAGTGTCATTTTCTTCTCTGACTTGGTGCCTTTCCTTTATTAGAAACATTGTTTTGGAGTATTTTGAAGTTACAAATTACACATTGGATGGAAATAATAATGAGGATAATGTTTTGAGTTATTTTTCTAGAAGTATATGATTCAATAAATTTTCGTTTTAATGACAGAAATATTAAAAGACACATTTTTTTGTTATATCTTTTTTCCTACATATCAACAGACAACTAAATTTATAAGTGCTTCAGATATTCCAATAGAATTTATAAAAAGTAACGTTAGATTACGAGGACGACTACACCGGATAACTAACATGGGGCTGGAATTGGAACATATCCCCATTACAATCCCTCTGCTGTCGTCATGGAGAAGTAAGTAAAGGTGGAGAAATAATAAATGTAAATAAATAACAATTGGGAGGCCCTAGTATTCTATGTTTTTGGTAAAGTGGGAAAAATAGACATGATTTTACTTAAGAATATTAGGAAATGTTTAAATCAAAGTTATTTCTCTTCTACCCATTGGATCAGTCACAAAGGAGAGAGAAAGCATTTATTGAGCATGTACTGTGAAGCCAGCACTGTTGCAGCAGCTTCTGGTTGATCTTCTAAATTCTTTTTTTTTTTTTCCTTTCTTTCTTTTTCTGAGGCTGGGGTTAAGTGACTTGCCCAGGGTCACACAGCTAGGAAGTGTTAAGTGTCTGAGACCAGATTTGAACTCTGGTCCTCCTGAATTCAGGGGGCTGGTGCTCTATCCACTGCACCACCTAGCTGCCCCCTGATCTTCTAACCCCTTGTCTCTCTCCACTCCATTCCATCCTCTCTCAGCAGTCAAGAGTGATTTGACTAACTCAGGTCTAACAGGTCACTCCTCCGCACCTCCACTCAGTGTACTCCAATGGACCAAATATCAAAGACTCTGTATCCTGGGTCCCTCCTCCCTTCACAGTCCCCTCACACCACATATTCTCTGATTCAGTGGCCCTGGCCTCTTGGGTATCCCATGGCTTCCACACTGCCATCTTTCTGCCTCCTCTGACCATTCCCCTGACCCTCCCCTAGGCCTAAAGCTCTTTAGCTTCCTGGATTTCCTGGCTTTCTCCAAGTCTCAGCAAAAGTCCTACCTTAGGGATTCAGGAAAGGCTTCATGAAGGATGTGGCAGCTGAGCTCAACCTTGAAGGAATGGGGGAAAGATTTGAGTTGATGAGAATCAAGGAGGAGGGAAGAGACCTTTCTAATCTTAGAAGACAGTATCATGAGGGCAAGAAGCACAAGGTTCAGAGAGCTGGAACCTACAGGAATATGAAGCTAAGAAAGTGGGGGGCTCTGGCTGTGGTGGGGGAAAATAGCATGTAAACACACGCACTTCCAAGAGAAATCTGGACAGCTGCAAAAAGATACTGATTGTCTTGTTTGGGGAAGGTGAGTCTTAAAAGGACTAAAAGAAATTGAGAAAGTAATGATTTGGGCTCCAGCTTTTTGTGTTCTAAGCTGATATGGGGGCTGGGATAAAACCTTTCTCATGCTAGCCAAGGCATTTGGTTGGTTCTTTTGACTTCCTCTTTAGAGTGATTACTTAACATCAGCTTTTATAGGAAAAGATGCTTTTTCTTTTATCCTTTTCTCATTTGAGTATCTTGTTACATACAGTTGTTAGAACTGGAATTGTAGTTGGCCACAATGTCTCCCCAGTTTTAACATTTTTTGTAATTTGATGTCGAATTTTGTCCTTTGAGAATAACTTAAAAGAATTGACAGCACAGATATCTGATTCTGAAACGATTCTAACATTGGAAACCAGTTATTGTTGAGATAATTTTTTTTTAGTGATATGTTTAGGCCTTCAGGTATTTGAATGGTTAAAATCACCTGGGTTATTGTTTAAGATGTTGCTCATCTAAACCAAGAGCATCTCAGAGCAAGTAAAGACAGGGAGATTTTAATATTTCTTTTTGTTCTTGGTCTGAATCTTACTTCTTTGTGTAAAAAGTCCTTCTAGAATTTACATTATTATATCATTTTTTTTAACTAACTCATGAATTTAAGGACACTTAGAAAACATTTATCATTGGTGAAAACTTTGCAAAATCTATAATTACTAAAAATGAAAGACTTAAGAATTTTTATTAACATTTGTGTAATCTATTGACAAAATATCTGATATCTGTTGAGAGAGTTGCTTAACTCTGGGTTTGTACACCACATATCATCGACATATTTCTTTGTCATTTTCACTGTTCCCACTCTTTCTTGTTTCCAAAGGAAAATTGAAGGTGAAGAAGTAAATAAATGTTCCTTGTAACTTTTCAAAACAGATTGGAAATTATTATTTGCATTATGTTAAAATCTGGTTTTAAAAATGACTCTTTTCTCCTACCTAGAGCAGCCACATGGAGTTTTGATGGTAAAGTTAGCTGGAGTAGAGCTCACTGAGGCTGGTCACCTATGGTTGAAAAATGAGATAAAACCTTTTGAAAAATTATGGTTCCAGCTGCTGGCAAGGGATAACTCATCACTTCTTTGCTACCTGTTAATAAATAGGGTAAGTACTGGGAGAAAAGCCAATCAGGCTCTTAATATTTTTCAGGTGTACCCCAAATTTTGGGTACTTAGTAATTTGGAGGATGATCATGTACTTAGGAATAAATTAGAGATGATATTCTGAGATGGGAAAACTGGTTAACTAAAACCAAAAGGTATTCTGCTCTTTACACACACACACACACACACACACACACACACACATGCAGCACTTTCCAGTGTATAAAGTATACTTTCCCCACCACCAACTTGAGTTGTACATAATTCCAAATAGTATGATCTCCTTTTTGGAGAAGGGAATAGGGAAGGTGTGATTTGCCTGTGGTCATTCAACTAGCAAGCTGAAGAGCTGAGATTTGAACTGAATGAAGTTTTGTAACTTCAGGGTCACACAGCTAGGAAGTGTTAAGTGTCTGAGATCAGATTTGAACACGGGTCCTCTAGGTTGGTGCTCTATCCACTGCGCCACCTAGCTGCCCCCATTAAGATCCTATTTTCAACCGTAGCCTTATAAACTTGGATAAATCCTATAGGCCCCATTCTCTTATTTATAAAAGGAAAATATTCCTACACTGAGAGTTGTTGGGAAGTGTAGGGAGAAGGGACAACCGCTGAGCTCCAGGGCTGGGCTTGGCCCCTTCTTAGCCTCTTCCTGCAGGCCTGAGGCTGTTTAGGGACCCCTGTGTGGATTGTGAATGTTTATACTTGCAGCTGTGGGTGGAGCATGGGGGAAAGGTCTTGGAGGAGTTGATGATAAAATAGAGTATTCTCTCTGTTTCATTTAAGGGTCTCTATTTTAATGTGAGTTTGAACGAAGAGATTTTGAGAAGAGGGCTAGGCAGAACTGTTCTTATCAAAGAGCTAGATCATAACTCTAGGATATATTGGACAATTCACAAAAATCTACTGAGAGCAGAGCTAAAAGCCATAAGAAGAGGAGAAGGAATTTGGAAAGAAGACACCGAGAAAGAGAATTATATAGCCAAATTTAAAGGTTCATGGAGAGAAATATGGAGCAGAGATAATATTTTCCATAGAAGAATATTATGGGAGTTCACCAAGAAGCAAAGATCCTATTTTCAAATATTAAAGAGCCAATATAAAAACTATAAAGATAAACTAACTACTTCCAGTTTTATATTGAGGGTCAGAGAGTTTCTAAATCATGCGAAACATGGTAAAAAATGATGAAATACTGGAAGATTTCTAGAGATCACATGACTGGAAAATACCTGAGAACCTGTGAAGTTATATATGTTTCTTTGAGAAATATTGATGAGAAGGCCCCAAACGATCAGAGTTTTAGACTTTACAAGAAGTCTAATGGGATTTGAATGTTCAAAAACAAAAAAAGATGAATTTTGTATATTTTAGATTGGAATTTAAACAGATTGTGGTGAGTATGCTTTTTATGTGCTTTCATGAAAATAAAAAGTATTGTGTAATAAATTACCAAGTTTCGGGTGTATAAGAATCATGGTGTCATTTTGAAAAGACTTAACCTAAAATTGTTTTCAATGGCATTATAATTGCCTTTGAGACATACTTTTATATATTTAAAAATTGAATCAGCTTTCACAAATCTGGAGTCATTGGAGAGACTACCATCATGTGCCCCAGGCCTGCCTCTTACTCTCTCCATGTAGCCTGTAATGGAGAGAGACTTGGGTTCAAATCTTATCTAAGGAGCCATGGCCAACCTGTGTTTTCTGAAGGTCACTTCTTAAGAGGAGTAGCCTTTTTGATTACAGACCATTGAGATTCATAAGAAGGCATTTCATCTTCCTAGGAGAAGGAATGAACGGTTGTCTCATGCACTAAAAACATAAATTTTATTTAATCCTTTATGATTGTGCCCCATTTGTTTAACAAGAAGCAAAATAAAAATCAACAACGACACATTATATAATTAACATTTTATTGTGAACAAAAGTTTCCTGAAATAAACTACTAGATTATCTTTAAGAATTTGGGGATTAATAGGATGTCCATGACTGGACATTTATAAATATAAACTATAACTGACTTTCTCTTTTTCTTGTGGTACAAATACAAATAGACTGGAGATAATATAATTGATAAACTGGGCAGAGAATCTCTGGAACTCTTACTAGTCCAAATTCCCTTCCTTACTGGTTTTCTTTTTGTCTTCTTGGCATCTTTTCATTGCTCCCCTACTTCATCACTCCGAAAATTTCACTTTTTAATGACTCCATCATCTGCTTTCACTTCTTTACAACTTTTGTGTTTCATTCCTTTGATTGAGTCTTTTAGTCACCTTTTCCATCACCTCTCTCTTAAGACTTTTCATTTGCCTAGTTTATGGAAGCCCAGTTGAATTTATTCCTCTACCACAAGTTCTACTCCATCTCCATCTCCATCTAAGGTTAAAAGCAGCTTGATTTGATTGATAGTGTGCAAAAAGACTGAAAATAGTCAACAAACAAAATGAAATATATGTATTAAACACCTTCCATATACAAGGGACACACATTATCCCATTCATCACCTCATCGTATTTTGAAAGGTAAAATATATATTGTACATTTTGTATCAAGTATTAAAAGTCTGAACATCAGAGTTCAAATTAAACTTTAACAAGACTAGTTTGAAGTTATATTCAGATTAACATGGTCTAAAACTTTCTTCTGCTTTTCTCTAATATTCTACTGTCTCCTTTCCCTTTTTTTGTTGAGTACTGGTAAAGGAAAAAATCCTCATAGTTTTAGTGAAAAATCAGACAAGTCTAAGTCTTTCTAGTAAAGGTCTCATTTCCAAGATGTTAAAGGCGCTGGTGTAAATTCATAAGAATAAAGACTCATTTCCCAATTGATATATGGATCAAAGATATGAATAGGCAATTTTCCAAGGGAGAAATTAAAATTTCCAACACTAGAAAAAATGTTTCATCTCATTAATAGAAACAAATATGTTTCTATATATAGATCAGGTTCTACCTCACATTTATTAGATTTTCAAAAATGACAAAAAAATGGAAATGATAAATCTTAAAAGAGAGTCTGTGAAAAAAGAGACACAATATCTTTATGGGTGGGGCTATGAACTGTGGAAAGCAATTTGAAACAGCCCCTAAAATTTACCAAGCGCTCTATATTATTTGAGCCAGTGTAACTGTTATTAGATGTATCCACAAAGAACAGAAAATGGGCCCATATATACAAAAAAAAGTTGTAGTTTTTTTTTTTATAATAGCTTTTTATTTTTCAAATATGCAAAGATACTTTGCCACCTGGCAAAACCTTGTGTTCATAATCTTTCTCCCCATCTCTCTTCCCCTAGACAGCAAGTAATCCAGTATAGGTTAAACATGTGCAATTCTTCTAAACATATTTCCACATTTATCATGATGCATTGTTAGGTTCTTACTAAGTGTTAATGAGATCATGAGATATTAGGTTCTTACTAAGTGCTAAGTCGGTACTTGACAATTCTCTAGTTCTGGTCTTTACTAGGAGTTTAACCCTTTTGAACTCCTGGGGAGGAGTTTGCATGCTTAGGTGGAGCAAGTTCATTGGTTGAAGTAATTTTTCCCAGAAGCCCTTGCATTATCCCACACCCATTCTCTGGGAGGATAAAAGAGGGCGGCACTCCAGAGATAGAGTCTTGTCTGGGCCAAACCTGAGGCGGCTCTCCTCCAGAGGAGAGAAAGAGTCTTTACACGAGGTCAGAGTTGGTGGCAGTTATTGACAGCAGATCTCCTCCCAGAGAGCAATCTGCAGTCTCTGGAGACAAGAGCACATTACAATGCATGAGAAAAACCAGATCAAAAAGGAAATAAAATGAAAAAGAAAAAAGCAAGCAAACAACAAAAGGTGAAACTGCTATGTTGTGATCCACACCCAGTCCTTATACGTCTCTGGGTGCAGGTGGCTCTCTCCATCACAAGACTATTGGAATTGCCCTAAATCACTTCAGTGCTGAAAAGAGCCACGTCCATCATAGTTGATCATCACATAATCTTGTCGCCGTGATCTCCTGGTCCTCCTCTTTTCACTCAGCATCAGTTCATGTCAGTCTCTCCAGGTCTCTCTGAAACCATCCAGCTGATCGTTTCTTACAGAACAATAATAATAATAATTCATGTATTATAACATTCAACCATTCTCTAACTGATGGACAGCCACTCAGTTTCCAGTTCCCTGCCACTGTGAAAAGGGCTATGCAATTCTTTGTCATGACAAGAATTGGAACCTAAGGGTATTCATTAAAAAATGATTGAACAAATGGTATGTGAATGTCCTTGAATACTTTTGTGCTGAGAAACAAAGGCATGGTTTCAGAGAAAACTGGGAAGATTTGGATGAATTGATTCTGAATGATCAGGAGAACAATTTATACAGAAACAATCTGAAGATAAACAACACTAAAAGACTAAAGAACTCATTCTGATGACTAACCATGACTCCAGAAGGATGAATAAAGCTCTATAACCAGCCCCTGATGACAGAAAGGTTGTGATAACAGGTGCTGAGAAATTTTTTGATATGGCCAGTGTGGAAAGTTTTTTTTTTGCTTATGCATATTAAATTACAAGGGGTTTGTGGATGTATCTGTTTTCAGTTGGGGAAGAGTGGAAGAAAATTTTGTTAGTTGAAGAAAAAAATTAAAAATTGGAAAGATGTACCATGGAAGTATTAAATGGTGCCAAATTCACAGTTATTTTAGATCTATTTATAGATAACATTAGCTGTAAGAATTCAAATTAAAAAACAGCATCATGGGTAAAGCTGCATGCTTGAGTAATCTGCAATTCTAGAGAGAGAATGCTAACAGTGTTCTGTTTTTCTGAGGCAATTGGGGTTAAGTTCAAACCAATGGTCCCAAGTTTTAACTCTTTTGTCAGGCATTTAAGGCCCTCTTCAATTTGTTATTCCCCTTTTCAATCTTAGCTTGTAAACTCTTGTAATTTTGTAATTATCTTTTCCATCGAGTCAAAGTGGGGCACTGCATTTCCTGCTTTTATGACTTTGTGCTCTCCCTTCTTTTCAAAATTCAATAATTCTTCCTCCACATCATTTAAAACTTAGGTTGGCTGTCTCCTCCTCCCTAATACTCAAGAAGGTAACAATCTTCTCTTGTACACTTCCCTTAACCTCTTACGATCAGTTTAATGAAGTTATAGAATATTGTGTAACTGTAGAGAGTTCCAGGAAGACAAGAACCACATTTTATCTAAATTTTGTATTTGACTTAGCCATCAAACATAGCAGACCCTTGATAAATAATTGATATGCTAATTAATGAGTTTGGAGTTTATTCTCGGATGATAGAAACACTGGATTTTCTCGGGGGGGGGGAGTTTTTTGTTTTTGTTTTTGTTTTTAAGAGAGAAACCCATCTTAAAATGTTTTGCTTCCATTTTTCTCTTGTCTCTTAATAAGAAGCTCCTAAGCAATTTGTAACATTCCCAAATCTCTTTAGAAATAAGCTTTTCAGAAATGTGGATTTTCTTTATATTTTCTGCCTTGTTTTCCCCTTCTGGCTTTCCAGGAGACTTCGTTTTCTGCATCTTGTAATACTGTTACACAGCTTGGAAAATCACTTTGGGGTTGTATTTATAGAGCCTAGTTCTCTGGCAACTAGAATAAATATTAAGCAGCTTTCTAGGCTCCCTAAAACTGTTCAAGGTCTTGAAAGTGATTCAATGCAAGAAGAATTCACAAATGGATGAGATCTTCTAGATGTTTGTTACATCAAGTCACAAAACACTATACAGCTTCCTTGAAAAGGCCTGTAAGCCCTCAAAAGAGTTTGGCCTCTTTCCACACAAGAAAAGTCAAGCGGATGGAGGCTTTCTGTGTTCTCCAGATTATGCTAGCTCTGGGCTCCAGGAGGCAGTGTCAGTGCAGCACCAGCTTGCATCATACTCAAAGCTCAGAGGACTGGCCCTCCCTAAATGTGGAAGTCAGCCCCTTGGTGGTTATCCTTAAAAATTTTTGCCATGACAAGTCAAGAAAGAAAATAAAATTACACATGACACCACATTTTGTATGAGAGTGTGTGTGTGTTTTTGTTGTTATTGTTAATTGTTTTGGGGGTTTTTTTGCACCTAAAGACTTAACATCTATAAAATAGAGAAAAAGCATATCAATGAATTGGGTATGCAGTTCTAAAAAGTAGGAAAATACATTGAGTTGGAAATCCAGAAAATTCAAGGTAAGATTAATAAAAATTGAATGTATAAAAACCAGAAAATAAATAAAACTAGGAGTGTTATGAAAAAAATAAACCATTGATACATATAATTTAAGAAAAGGCAGCCACTAGTATCAAAAATGTAAAGGGTGAATGTATAACTCATGAAGGTGAACTCAAAGCAAATATTAGGAATAAGAGGTTTTGTTTATTTGGATATTCTATTTCCTCTTTATATTATTAGCACTCTTCTATTTCACTTAGTTTGTTCAATTTATTGGCATATAATTGGGCAAAAATAATTCCCAGTAATTTCTTTGATTTCACCTGGATTTACAAGTGGATTTTATCAAACATTTAAAGGTCAACTAATTATAATTATTGAAATATTTTAAAAGCCCTACCAAACCCTTTTTATGGAACAAACATGGTACTGATAGCTAAACCAGGAAGAACTAAAATTATAGATAATTTCATCAAGGAATATGGACACAAATCCTAAATACTAGCTAGGGTACTAAAACTAGATCCTGTCAGTTGTTTCACAGTTGGCTGCAATGAGGCGATGCATTTGATTACCAGGTTTTCACTGCCATCTCTTGCCAGCAGCTCTTTGTTTCTTCCTGAGGTGGTGCTTTGGTGGCTGACTCAGTTTCCTCATCTGTAAAATGATGTGGAGGAGGCAATGGCGAACCTCCCCCAGTATCTCTGCCAATAAAACTCCCAGGGGTTCAAGAAAAGTCTGTTAACTAAAGCCCATTACATCTTCATTCAATAATCCCAGGGCCGACCCTTGCTATGTCATCCTGATTCCAGTCTGGCGGCTCCACGTTCTGCCCGCCCTGAGCTCTCTTCCACCCAACTGTGGCTTAAATTTCTGGGAAGACTTCTGGATTTGCCTGCTGACTTCTGACTTCTGGTCCTCAGCTGCCTAGGGCTGGCTTCCTTGTACCTGGGGATCCTTGGGGGTATTGCCTTGTCTTGATTAATGAGCTTCACCTAGCTGGCAAACCAGCCTCCTGGAGAGAGACAAAGGCCTTTGAAAATGGGATCAGGGTCATTTCTATCTCTGTGTTACCAACTTAGTGCCTTGAATGGATCATGTTCCATTGAAATGGAGTATAAACATCATTTTAGCTGTGGGATTATTGAAGTTCAGAAAGCACGATTGTTTGGGCCCAGAATATCTATCACCATCCGAACCAATTTCCTTGTGTTT
Organism: Sminthopsis crassicaudata; assembly: GCF_048593235.1. Taxonomy (NCBI): domain Eukaryota; kingdom Metazoa; phylum Chordata; class Mammalia; order Dasyuromorphia; family Dasyuridae; genus Sminthopsis; species Sminthopsis crassicaudata. Next base: position 13,878,702 of record NC_133619.1, on the reverse strand, counting down.
CACAGATGGTCTGTGAAGATTTTAAAAGGTAAGTTGTGATCTCCGGAGCTGAGCTGGGATCAAGAAGAATAAGTCATGACAAACCTCATTTCTATTTTTAAAAATATTTCTTTACCTTCTTTAGGCAACTTCTAAGATTGTAAAAGGCTTAATAGTCATGAATTTATCTATTTATTCATTCATTCATCTATTTATTTATTCCTCCATCTATCCATTTATTCATTCATTCATGTATCTATGTATCTACTTGTTTATTTTGCTGAGGCAATTGGAGTTAAGTGACTTGCCCAGGGTCACACAGCCAGGAAGTGTTAAGTGTCTGAGGCCACATTTGAACTCGGGTCCTCCTGACTTCAGGCCTGGTGCTCTCTCCACTGCGCCACCTAACTGCCCCTAGTCATGAATTTGTACCAGCTAAGGGAGTATCTTCATAGGGAGCTCCCCACATGCCTGAAATCAGAGAGAGTCCAGAAAATAGAGAAAGTGAACTGGAGAGCTCAGGGCAGTGTGGTTAGTAGAGTGTGCATCTTAATTATTAGCGAGACATTGTTCAGAATCTCTTAACATTGCCCTCGTTTCATTCATTTTGACTCAAATGCCAATTATTTGAAAAACATTGTGTTAGACAGTGATGACAAAGACGATTAATTTACAACTGCAATGATGTCAGCATTACACAGCAGTATAAGGTTTGCAAGGGACTTTTCAAATATTATCTCAAAGGATAATTCACAACGATTATTCTTCACAAAGATTATCTAGTTCTTCCCTTCATTCATAATCTAGTAGGGAGAGAGTGACAACATTATTATGTGATAACTATATGAGAACTTAGTCATCCAAGAGCATCCAAGAGTTCAAACAAGGCCTGACATGGCATTTGGAAGGCAAGTTCTCATTTTCAAGATGATGAGTTAGCGGCCCCACAATAGTTGGTGGGACAACCATGCCATAGATCAATATTAACCAGGAGGGCGGTCTCTCCGGGCTCTGTCCAGATCGATGGCTTTGATCTGGTCCCGTTCAGCATTTTTAATCAGTCATTTGGATGAAAGCGTTAGGGGGAATGCTTATAAAATTTATGGATCACCCAGATTTTGTGGGACAGAACCAATACATTGGATAAAAATGCCAAGAGTCCAAAAAGAGCTTCCCAGGTTGGAGTAATGGCCAAAACCACGAGTTGAAATCTAATAGGTTCAAAAAATCAATTTCATGCTTCATAGAGGAAAAGACCCGAGGGTTTGAGTTGACTGCAAGCCCAGCATGAGCAATAAATAAGCGACAGAGCTGCTAAAATACTAAGACAATCTGAGAAGGCTTTCTTGGGCATGTAGTACTTAAATAAAAGGAGATAATAGTCTGTGGCACTGCGCTTGGTGTTCATTTCTAGGAGCTGTGTGTCTGCACTGGGCAATTAGGATGGCAAGGGGTCTGGAAAACATGAGGAACCGTGGAAGGATCAGGGGAAAGCACTCTGGAGCAGGAAAGAACTAAAGGAAGCCTAGGAATTCTTTTATTTTTAAAATAATAACAGCTTTTTATTTTTCAAAAATATATGCAAAGGTAGTTTTCAACATCCATCCTTGCAAAACTTTGTATTCCAATTTTTTCTCCCTCCCTTCCCCCAATCTCCCTCCCTTAGACAGCAAGAAATCTAATATAGCTTAAACTCTGCAATTCAGGAATCATTTGTTTGATTTATTTGAATGTTTGAAGAACTGTCAAATAGAAAAGCAAGTTCAGTGGATTTGGAGATGGAGCTGGAATCAGGAAGGACCTGAATTCAAATGAAGTCTCATTTGTTTACTAACTAGGTGACCATGGGCACATCAATCAACATTTCTCTACCTCAGTGTACTCATCTGTAAAATGGGAATAATGATAGCAACTACCTTCCAGGGTGGTTGTGGGGATAAAATGAAATTATTTGGAAAAGTACTTTGTAAACCTTAAAGCTCTGTGTAGAAGCTAGATGTTGTTGTTATTTCATATTGCCCCAGAAGGCAGAACTTATGTATAGAAATAAGTACAAGTTACAGGAATGTTACAGGAATGAAGACTTAGTTCCATACAAAGAAAAACTTTCTCCTAATTTTTGTTTAATTGCGCCCGACTCTTTATGACTTCATAAACCATAGCATACCAGCGCCTTCTGTCCTCCCTATGTTGGTTACAAAGGAGGGTTCAGTGAGAGAGGGAAGTGTTAATTATCTGAGAGATAAAAGACAAAAGGCATCCATACCATCTAAAAATCATGCATTGGAAATGGAAAAAAAAATCTTCAGTGTTTATTGGGGGAAAACATATTTTTAGATTGCTAAGGTTTGGAAATTAAAGTGTTGATGCTTCTTCCACTTGCTTATTGAGGGAAGGAAAGAGTAGGAACTACTTTGCACCAAGTACTTTAGGTGCTATTATGATCCCAAATTTACAGTTGAGGAAACTGAGGCATACAGGTGGAATGACTTGACCAGGATCACACAGTTACTAAGTGTCAGGACTTTTTGAGCCCAGGCCCAGACCTCTCTCTCGAATGCATCTTATCAGCTGCTGTTACTTTTCACAATGCCATTTAGTCTGCCTTGGTTCTTCACTTTGACTATACTTTTTCTATTAAATCTGTTATACATAGTAGCCTTAGGAAATGATTGAGCAAAGAAACTTTATGTTGAGTTAATGATTTATATTACATGTAATTGAAATAAAATTCAATAATTATTATCAGGAATAAAGGTTTCTTATAATTCTTTTTGTGTATTAGAATATAAACCTGCATTTGTGCTATCTTTTATCTTATTACTTAAGGCCGAGACTTTAATTCAAAAGACTGCCTTTGGTAGAGGGTTTGAGGGCCTCCCACCTCCTGAAAATGGGCAGATATTTGCTCCATGGGAGGTCTTTCTATTCAGGACTAGACAATAGGCCAGAAACAACTATTTCCAACCAGACTCATGAAGTTCCCAGAGAGAGAAAAACTGACTTTCCCCCTTCTTTACTGGATTGTTTTCTCTGAAAAAGTTTATAGGATGTTTCCTAGGTAAAGACATTGAAAGCAAGTAACAAAATTCAAAGGGAAACAAAACCCCTAAAGTACTCAAGTGAAGGGGCAAAATGGCCAAGAATGTACCTCTTCCAGGATATTTCCCAGCCTGAACTCAGGCAGGGTGGCTGTTTCTCACTGGTCATATCTGCTTGATGCTCTGAAACCTTCAGATGCTTAATAAATACTGCTTCGGTCCAAGGGCTCTCAAAGAGCTCCATTTCTCTGAATTTCCCATATGCAGCACTTTTATGGCACTTGAAGGGCAGCTAGGTGGCGCTGTAGTGGCCATTGTTGTTGGTTATTCTCCAAGAGGGCCTCAGGAGATGAAGCCTTGACAGGCAAGTGAGTTGGATTAATGTGAGGGAGGACTGGACAAGGTCACCCCCCTCACCTTTCCCTCCAGAGCCATGGGAGTCCGATGGCCAGATATGGATCAGGGTGACCAGGATGGCCCTGGATGCAATGGGAGACTGGCCTTTTTAAGTTAAGGTCTGCAAGAGGTCTCAGTCTGACTGGGGCAACATCCAACCAGTGATTAAGGCTGGGGAGCGATTGAACCTAAGATCCCTTTCACTTAGTCCAAAAATCTAACTAAATAAATTAGAGAGGGAAGACTCTCAGGATTTCTGACCAAAGCGGAAAAAATTGCTATTTACATTCAGTCTGAGGCAATCAGAACCCAAACAGGACCTGGGACCTATTGGTGGCCAATCAAGGAGAATCAGATTGGTTTTGGTTTAAGGCTGGTCCTTGAGAAAGAAATCTTGCCAGTAAACTTTAAGATCTCTTGGGAGGTTTGAGAGGTGCAAAAAAGGGGAAAATGCTCTTAAGAGCATCAGTAGGTGAGGGTATGATACTTTATGACATTCAGGGGTTCTCAAACTACAGCCTCGGACCAGATGCTGCCCACCGGGTTATGGCAAATGGGCTGAGGGGCAGTGACAGAGTGTGAGCTTTTGTTTTTACTAAAGTGAACTGTCCCCTATTTAAAAAGTTTGAGGACCACTGCTTTATGTGGACAGAGGAAGGAAAGGATAGAAAGAGGGAGGGAAGGTAGGAAAAGTAGGAAGGAAGAAAGGAAGGAAGGAAGGAAGGAAGGAAGGAAGGAAGGAAGGAAGGAAGGAAGGAAGGAAGGAAGGAAGGAAGGAAGAAAGGAAGGAAGGAAGGAAGGAAGGAAGGAAGGAAGGAAGGAAGGAAGGAAGGAAGGAAGGAAGGAAGGAAGGAAGGAAGGAAGGAAAGGAGCGAAGGAGGGAAGGAGGGAAGAAGTCTTCTAATTGACCAATTCCAGTTTGTGGGCCAGCTTTATACCTTCCTTCAATGGTTAGAGTGTGGATCTGAGTCAGGAAAACCGGAATTCAAATTCTGCCTCAAATATTCCCTAGCTGTGTGAACCTAGAATAAATCACTTCATCCTGTTTACCTCAGTTTCCTCATCTGTAAAATGAGCTGGAGAAGGAAATGACAAACCCCTCTAGCATCTCTAAAACATGGCACAAGGTAATGAAGAGTCAGACATGACTGAAATGACTGAACAACAACAGAACACAATGATATTCCATCACATCCACTCATCACATCCAGCTCTTCCCCACTCAGTGGGCACATACTATGTTTCCAGTTCTTTGCTGCAAGAAAAAAAAAGCAATTGGTTTTCCTTCATTAAATGGGATAGCACCATAAAAAAAATTAAGTTACTAAACTAATTAATGGGAATAAGACATTATTGATAGGGCTACAACATTAAGCCAAGTGACAAATTCAGGGCACTGAGTTAAGCAAATACTCTTTAGGGGAAAAAGTGAATTGTGCAGGCAAGACAATGTGGGTTTCAATTCTGCCTCTGATATGGTCTAGTATTGAGGTAATCTCTTGGTGCTCCAAGTTCCTTTTCTGTAAAATGGGTACATTAGTACTTGCATCACCAGACTTAAAATAAAATGCTATAAAAGTCTTAGTGAAGTTTTAAGTTGTTAAGAGTTTATTAATAAACTTGACTACATTAAGGCTTTTGGGAAAACACTATTTTTGAACTTTGGAAAACTTAAAGTTCTCTATAAATGTCAGTTGTTAAGACTCCTCCATCTGTATCACATCCAATGGGATCTTCTATTATCACTTTATACTTTATTCAAGCACATGGCTGCTGGCATAAACATATCCCAATCTCCCTGAGGTGCCACCTGGTGACCAGAATATCAGGATGCTTCCAGGGAAGGCATGTCACTTACATCCTCTCTTCTTTTGGTTCACTTCCCTTCCTATTTCCTTAATTAAATGAGGACAATCCCGAATATCTGTCACTCTCCTATTCCTCAGGGATAGGAGGATGGTACCTTGTGTTATTTTAGTATATTTAAAGAAAGGCATCATGTACCTAAAAAAAGCTATTTTTTGGGAAGCTATTTAAAACTAGTTCTAAGAGTGAATATCACTGAGGGAGGATATACTTTATTTAAGTGACATTTAGGAGCTGAATAATATAATAAAATGCAGTTCTTTAAGCAAGCTAAAAGCTATTGCTAATATAAGTCTTCTGGTATATCCATCAATCCAGATATCTTAGTCACTGTAAACATTATCAGACCCCAGTGACCCAGCACTTTCTCCAGCCCCAGGTGGCTAGCTATGTGACACTCTGCCTTGTAATGGGGGCGTATTTGAGCCTGTGGTGGTCATTTGAGAGGGTTGAAGCTAGACAATGTTTCACCAGTGTAACGAATGAGGTTCAAAGCACTGAAAAATGAAGGTGGTGGGGATTGGAAATGATGTTTTACATCAGTTAAAAAAAATTGATGGGCCTCTTACAAAAAAGGAGTTTTTTTACTGTGGCTACCGAGGCAGTTGAGAAGGGAATGAGACAGCCACAAAACGTCTTTCCATAAAGAACCTTGCAGGTGGGCATTCTTGGGAGCTGAGGAGAGTTTAACAAGACTCTGCCATTGCTGACAATCCTTGAGATTAGCTAGCTCTTGAATTAGGCTAAATAGAGGGGCTCCAAAATAAAACAAAAACCCCAGTGAGAAATCCTTGCCAGAAAAATAGAGTTTCTGAATGGTCCTGAGTCCAGCTGTTTATGGGAACTTGGAGAAGCCCAGCTCAAATACAGTACGTTAAAAAAAATAGAATTTCTTCTACTTGTTTTTTTGTGACCCTCACAAAGAAAGCTGAAGGTAGACCCCCTCAACTTTCACAATCACTGGGTCACAATGGGTAAAAATGAAAATGCTAGCCTTTTGACTCATTTGTAAGCATGGGATGATTGGCCCACTGTCTGGGGCCACTGTTTACATACTGCTGCTTTCCTCCTTCCCCCTCCTCTTCCACTCTTAAAGCACAATCACCAGGACCTCTAATCCCTTTGTCCTTTTCATCCATTGACTGTACTAAGCAGGGAGGAAAAGTTCCATCCTGCTTGGGAAAATCTACATGATTAGAAATGGCACCACTTAAAGCAGGGGCTTCTGATCCCAGGGAAAGAGATTTATGAATACACTAATATCTTTATTTTTATTAATTTCTTTCTGAAATTAATCTTTTTTTCCTTCACATATTTAAAAACAGCAAGAAAGGGTTTTATAGACTTCATCTTGGCATATTGAGGTAATTTCTTTGTGCTCCAAGTTCCTTTTCTGTAAAATGGGTACAGTAGTACTTGCATCACCAGACTTAAAATAAAATGCTATAAAACTCTTAGTGAAGTTTTAAGTTGTTAAGAGTTTATTAATAAACTTGACTACATTAAGGCTTTGGGGAAAGTCCATGATAAAAAAAAAAAGTTAAGACTCTCTGATTTAGACGATCTCACACTGTGCAAATTCTAAGAATCTTAGATACTAGCTAGTTTAGCTCTATTCCTCCTTAAAAATAAATGTTTCGATTTTGCCTTTTCCTGGATAGCAATATTGGAATTCTGGGATCACCTTCACCCCCCGTGTTGTCACTCCCTAGACTTGTGGGTGAATTGGATTTAAGGGAGACAGAGGTGCACAAAATTGTGTTTCACTTGTTCTTCCAGAGTCACAAAAGTCCAAGTCAAGAAGGCGATGGCCTGGGATGCAGACCTTGGCATCCTTCTTTGTCTGACCAGACTGTAAGGGCTCTGCATCTCCTACTTCGGTTGCCTTCAGGGCTGTTGGAATAAATTGTTCTAATTTGTCCATTCTGTCAGAGGAAATCTTCCCATATTTGGAATATACATCCCCTCCCAAATCTCTGATTGGTTTAAGACCCATGACTTCCCTTCAATTTGCTTTAGCCAGTCTACTGAGATAATTTTACCAGGGTATGACCACTGCACATGCATGTGGGAGTCACAAGTGAGAGTTGGGTGGCAGATGAGCACCAGCGGTGGATGAGCAGCCCTGAAAAGAACTGACAAACCCCATGTTAGAGGTGCAAATCTCCCCCTAAACACCCCTGATAGAACTCTCTTTTATAACAAACTTCTGCCAGTCAAAACAAATCAATTCATTGGCCACATCTGATGATGATGATGATGATGATGATGATGATGATGATGATGATGATGATAATGATGTGTGTGTGTGTATGTATGTGTATATATATATAAAGAAGCAATTTCATCCTGCCCTTGGGAAGTTAAATCCACTATGGTATATTTAAGATACCTATCCCTAAAAATAAAACAACTCCCCAAACAAGTCATGAAATGTAAATATCGAATGGCTTGGCTTCTGATATCACTTATCATTTCCACAGTGCTTCTGTATGAATCAGCAACACTCAAGCTGGGAAACCCACGGTACAAGGAGGGGTTGACTGCACAACTTCTTTCAGGATCAATTTCCTTTCCAGTCAATTCTATCAGAGATTCTCTCCCCGCCCTTTAGTATTTTATTCCCCCCAATTACATATTAAAAAACTAATTTAACATTTGTTTTTAAAACTGTGAGTTCTAATTTTATAATTACATAACTGGATAAGATGTATGTACTTTGTAGATCTATCATTTATTTCCCTTATGCTTCTTACTTTTTTTTTTAAGAAGGATTTTGTTTCTTTTTGAAAAAATACAAAATATGGCACCCTGGGTATTTTATTCTCTTGGGAATAGGTGGACCATACAATGGTTGTCCAGTTGCACTCATGTTGCAAAAAGCTATCATTAAAGGATTTGTGCTACAAGTAATCACTGCAAGGACTATGATCCCGGTATGAGCCAAAGTAAAGCTGTCAAAAGAAGCATTACAGATACTAGTTTTAGCATATTCCCTGTGAAACACAGAGGACTTTCTGAGAATTGTGATAACTATGTAAAATTTCTCTAATAAAATTTAAATTGTACAGAACCCCCCCCCCAAAAAAAAAAAAAACACCTTGGAGTTCAAAATTCTATCCCTTCTTCTCTCCCTATTCCCTCATTGGGAGGATCCTTCTCATTGAGAAGGCAAACAACTTGATATAGGTGATACATGAGTAGTCATGCAAATTGTGAAATACAACATAGACCAAACAAAAAAAAATCTCAAGAAAAATAAAGGAAGCAGAAGAATTATGCTTCAATCAGTATTCAAAATCTATCATACTTTCTCTGGGGATGGATAGCATTTTTTATCCTAAGTCCTTCAGAGTTGTCTTGGATGACTATATTGCTGAGAATAGTTAAATCACTCACAATTGATCATCTTATCAACTCTGATGGATGTCAACAAACCAGCTCCAATTGTTCAGTAATGAAGAGAATCAGCTATACACAGAGAGAGAATTATGGGAAATGAGTGTGGATCACACCATAGCATTTCCACTCTTTCTGTTATTGTTTGCTTGTATTTTTGTTTTCCTTCTCAGGTTTTTTTTTTCTTTCTAGATCCGATTTTCCTTATGCAGCAAGATAACTGTATAAATAAGCACACACACACATATTGGATTTAAATATACTTTAACATATTTAACATGTATTGGACTACCTGCCATCTAGGGGACAGGGGGGGAGAAAGGATGGGAAAAGTTGTAAGAGAAGGTTTTGCAAGGGTCAGTGTTAAAAAATTACCCAAGCATGTGTTTTGTAAATAAAAAGTTATAATAATAAACAAACAATTGATCATCCTACAATACTGCTATTATTTTGTACACAGTACACGTCACTTTGTATCCGTTTCTGTAAGTCCAGCTCTTTCTGAGAACATCTTGCTCATCATTTCTTACAGGATACTTTTTCTTCTAGCATTCCATCATAATTACACTACAATTTGTTCATCCATTTCCCAATTGATGGATATCTCCTCAATTTCCAATTTTTTTGCCACCAGAAAAGAGCTGCCATAAATATTTGTGTACTTATAAGTCTTTCCCTTTTTGTTTTTCGTTTCTTTTTGGGTACAGACTTAGTAGTGATATTGCTAGGTCAAAAAGTATACATGGTTTTATAGCCCTTTGGGCATACTTCCAAATTGCTCTATAAACTGGCTGAATTAGATCACAACTCCACCAACAGTGCATCAGTGTCTCATTTTTCCAATACCCCTCCAACATTTGTCATTTTCCCTTTCTGTCCTATTAGCCAGTCTAATTGGTGTGAAGTAGTAACTCAGAGTAATTTTAATGGCCATTTCTCCATTCAATAGTGATTTAGAGCCATTTCATGATTTTAGATGGCTTTGACTAGTTCATCTGAAAAATGTTCATATCTTTTGATTTTTTATCAGCTGGAGAATGGATCTTATTTTTATAAAGTTGACTCAGTGTTCTACATGTTGAGAAATGAGGCCTTTATCAGAGAAACTTGCTACTAAATTTCATTTCACAATTACTATTGCTAACTGTATTTCACTCCTTCCTATTCTCCCCCTCAATTTATTCTATTCTTTGTCTCCTTTCACCCCTACCCCATTTTGCTTCCGACTAACCTCCTTCTCTGATCTGCCCTTTCTTCTGTTTCTGTTCCCTTCCCCTCCTACTTTCCTGCAGAGTAAGAAAGATTTCTATCCCCAGTTGAATGTGTATGTAGTTCCTCTTTGAGCCAATTCTGATGAGAATAAGGTTCACTCTCCTTACTTCCTCTATCTTCTCCTCCACTATACAAGCTTTTGTTTGTTTTTTCTTGTTTTTTTCTTTTTCTTTTCTGAGGCAATTGGGGCTAAGTGATTTGCCCAGGGTCACACAGCTAGGAAGTATTAAGTGTCTGAAATCAGATTTGAACTCAGGTAGTCCTAATTTCAGGGCTGGTGCTCTATACACTGCTCCAACTAGCTGTCCCTTTCTTCCTTCTTTTATGTAAAATAATTTCCCCCATTCTACCTTCCCCTTTCCCCCCCCTTTTTTTTTTCTGGTGCATTTCTCATCCTTTAATTTAATTTACTTTATTAAAAAAAATTTTCTGGCTTTCCTTTTCCCTTTTTCCTGACGTATTTTTTCACCCTTTAATTTTAATTTTTCAAAACCATTCTACCTTTCCTTTTCCCTTTTTTCTGGAGCATTTTTCATCCTTTAATTTAATTTACTTTATTAAAAAAAACATTCTGGCTTTCCTTTTCCCTTTTTCCTGGTGCATTTCTCACTCTTTAATTTTGTCTTCTTAAAACCTACCTTTCCCTTCCCCCCCTTTTTTTTCAGGTGCATTTCTCACCCTTTAATTTTATCTTTTCAAACCCATTCTACCTTTCCCTTTCCTTTTTTTTCTGGAGCATTTCTCACCCTTTACTTTTATTTTTTCAAACCCATTCTACCTTTCCCTTTCCTTTTTTTTCTGGAGCATTTCTCCCCCCCCCTTTAATTTTATCTTTTCAAACCCATTCTACCTTTCCCTTTCCTTTTTTTTCAGGTGCATTTCTCACCCTTTAATTTTATCTTTTCAAACCCATTCTACCTTTCCCTTTCCTTTTTTTTCTGGAGCATTTCTCCCCCCCCCTTTAATTTTATCTTTTCAAACCCATTCTACCTTTCCCTTTCCCCTTTTTCTGGAGCATTTCTCACCCTTTAATTTTATCTTTTCAAACCCATTCTACCTTTCCCTTTCCCTTTTTTTCTGGAGCATTTCTCACCCTTTAATTTTATCTTTTCAAAACCATTCTATTTTTCCCTTTCCCCTTTTTCTGGAGCATTTCTCCCCCTTTAATTTTATCTTTTCAAACCCATTCTACCTTTCCCTTTCCCCTTTTTCTGGAGCATTTCTCACCCTTTAATTTTATCTTTTCAAAACCATTCTATTTTTCCCTTTCCCCTTTTTCTGGAGCATTTCTCACCCTTTAATTTTATCTTTTAAAGATATCATCCCTTAATATGCAACTCACACCTGTCCTTCTGTCTACTCCATGTAACCCAGCGGAAACTCGAGCTCCTGAAAAACTCTTAGAGGAGTCCTCCTCCCGTTTGAGGGGAAGAGGCTTCTCAGAGGATCTCGCCTCCAGATGGCTGTTGTGTGTGGGCAGGGAAGAAAAGGAAAGCGGGGCTTAGACACGGACGCTGACTGGAAAGTGGCTGCAGAATCTCTGCTGCGGCCCCGGCTTGCCAGCAGCCCTCGCCCGGCCGCGGGTCCCCGCCGCCCGCTCCCACCAGCGCTCCGCCAAACTTGCGAGTTGGGGATTACTTTCGGGATAAAGTTTCCCGGAGCCCATGATGCTTTGCTGAGACATTGTCACTGCCTCTGTAGAACTGAATAATACAAATGGGCTGTTTCTATGGTACCCACCAAGTGGGATGAAAAGGTGAAACCCTAGATGTTGCTCCGAGAGGTCCGGGTCCGCCCCATCACTGCCCCCCCCCAACTGTCTGTCAGAGAGCCCCGCCCTCCCTTGGTAACTAGCGAAGCAAGTAGGAAAAATAAAGGGAGAGAAGGAAATTGATTTGGGTGTATATTGCCTCCCAGCCTGGGAGGGGGAGGGGGGGGAAGTGAATAGGCACCAGCCCCACGCGCTAAGATTTCCTGCGGCTCCTATTGGAGGAGAATTTGAAACTGAAGGTGAGTGAGCCGCGGAGTCCGAGGCAGCCAGACTTTGGACTAACAATAGAGCAGGTTGAATGGAGGCTGGTAAACGCAAACCCCGGAGCGATGGGCCCGGATCGCCAGCCGCTCCCCCGTCACCTCCCTCGCTCGGGGATTCCCGGCGGGCTCAGGGCCGTCCGGGGAGACCGCGGCTGCCCGCCCCGCCGTCCCAAGCTTGTTCTTCCTGGAGGTGGGAGGGTTTGGAGGCTGGGACGCCCACGGAGGGTGGCCGTGCTGGTCCTGGGGCTTCGGGAGGGAAGCAGAGGGGTCCCTTCTTACCCCGAGAGCTCCCACGCTGTGGGGCTGCGGCTTGCTTCCTCAGCCTCTCTGAGCCCCCTCAGTGGGGGGGATGGGGCTCGAGAAGCAGCCCCCAAATGGGGAAGAGCAAAGATTTTGGAGGCCGAGGTTAACGTCTCGCCCGGGACACCCACCAGCTGTGTCTGTCTAACCCATTTGGAAAGTCACCACTTTCCTCTCTGAAGTGTTTGTATAGAACGGGAAGGGATGGCTAAGAGGAGGCCTTGAGGGTGTCTGCCTTAGTTTATCCATCTGGGAAATGGGGATGGAGAGGCGGCGTTGGGGTGCTGGAGTCAGCTGGAGTTAGGTTCCCGCTTTACCTCCCCAGCTATCTGTGTGACTTTGGAGAGGTCATAGAACGCTTGGGACCTAAGATGCCTCATCATTCAGGTGGGAGGACAGATGACCCCCGAGATCCAGTTCTGCCTCTTAATCCTGTGGCAGGACGTGGGCAGGAGCTAGAGGACGTCACGAAGGGAAAACCGTTCTGCAAGCTTGTAAATTTCCCTGCCACTTTCAGCTGTAACCAGATTTCTGGCCAGGAGCTTTTCCCCCTACTTAGGCAGAAGTCGCTCTTTACAAGGTAGTAAATGACAAGGTTTTAGAGGGGAGGGTTTTTTATTTATTTATTTTTATAAAGCTTTTTATTTTCAAAACTTATTCATGGATAATTTGACAACATTAATCCTTGCATCGCCTTGTATTTCAGATTTTCTCCTTCCCCCCATCCCCTCCCCTAGATGGCAGGCAATGCAATATATGTTAAACATGTTAAAATACATTAAATCCAGTATGTATAAGCATATTTATACTATTCTCTTGCTCAAGAAAAATCAGATAAAAAAGTAAGAGTAAGAAAACAAAAATGCAAGCGATCAATGACAAAAAGAGTGTTGTGATCCACACTCAGTTCCCACGGTCCTCTCCCTGGGTGTAGATGGCTCTCTTCATCACAAGATCATTGGAAATGGCATCAATCATTTCATTGTTGAAGAGAGCCACGACCATCAGAACTGATCATCGCATAATCTTGTTGTTGCCGTGTACCATGATCTCCTGGCTCTGCTCATTTCACTTATGAAGTCTCACTTCATGTAAGTCTCGAGGGGAGGAATTTTTAGTGCAGCATCTTCATTTAGCAGAAACCACCGAGGTCCAAGAAGTATAGAGGGCCCCGTTTGCCTTTAAACCCTTTATTAGGGTTTAAATTATAGTTACTAGAAATAGGAGTGGGAATGATGCTAGTGGAGGCAATAGTGATAATGGTGATGTATTTATCGTAAATGCACGTATTAATATTCCACTTACACAGATGGGGAAAGGGTTCTTGCAGAATGTCCCCAGAGGGAAATCAATCAATCTTTATTCTTCCTCTTCTCATCCTTTGAGAGCTTTCTGAACAAGCCCAGGAAGGACTTAGCTTGGCTTTAAGGATGGAGAGAGAGAGAGATGAGAGAGATGAGAGAGAGAGACAGAGATCTGAGAGAGAGACAGACAGAGACAGAGAGAGAGAGAGAGAGAGAGAGAGAGAGAGAGAGAGAGAGAAGAGAGAGAGAGAGAGAGAGAGAGAGAGAGAGAGAGAGACCGAGAGAGAGAGAGAGACCGAGAAGAGAAGAGGAGAGAGAGAGAGAGAGAGAGAGAGAGAGAGAGAGAGAGAGAGAGAGAGAGAGAGAGAGAGAGAGACCGAGAAGAGAAGAGGAGAGAGAGAGAGAGAGAGAGAGAGAGAGAGAGAGAGAGAGAGAGAGAGAGAGAGAGAGAGAGAGAGAGGGAGGGAGGGAGGGGGGGGGAAAAGAAAACCAGAAAGTGTTGCAGTGGGATGGGGTGGAGTTGGGTGGGATAGGGTGGGTTGGGCTGGGACTGATTGGCCGGGGTGTGTGTGTGTGGGGGGAGTCTCCCCTACATGCCCTGCAGCCGATAAGCTTGGTTTGGGCAGGTTTTGGTGAATTCCTAGCTTGCCCTTATCAGCTGACTACCCCGTAATATTGCTCCAGAGATAGCAATTTGGGCTCTCCAGCCCCTGGAGGTAGGTAAATCCGGGCAGAGACGGGCGTGTGGGACGCAGAGATGCTGGAATGGGGTTAGGAAGCCCGGAGTCGTAGCCTATTCCCGCTGGGCTCTCCCAGCGCCCCCGCCTCCTGCCCCCAGCCCTTTGCCCTCCAGCTCCAGCTCCCAGAGCTCCGTTCCGTTCTCTTGGACTCCAGTTCCTGGTTTCCTCGGGAGCTTCGGGGCAACGAGGTGGGGGGCGGGGTGCCGAGCCCGGGCGGCCCGAGGTTTGAATGGGAAAGTAGCTTGTGGCGGCAGCCGGGCAGTGGCGGCGGCGGCCCCCGGTCCTCCCCACCGCTCCCGAGCCCCGGGACTCGTCTGTGGAGGACAGAAGGTCCTCTCGCTCCTCTCCTTTCTTGGGGAGGGGGGCAGGGAAAACAGTGGTCTTGCAAGTGTAGCAGAGGACTGCAGGAGGAGGAGGAGGTTCCACCAGCTCGGCGGAGAACCCCCAGCTTCGCTCGGGAACCCCGGGCCCCCCCGAGTTGCCAGTTAGCCGGGGCGGCGGAAGGAAGGATTACTGGGGCGGCAGGAGGCGGGTGAGTTGCCTGGGGTCTTCGGGAGGCGGGCGCGCTGCTCGGAGAGCCTCTCCCTTGTCTCTCGGCCGCCCCCCGGGCACGGAGCCGGCGGGCACTTGTTTGAGGCGGCCGAGTTGGGTTGTCGAGTCGAAGCTTGCCAAGATGTCCAGGTAGCAGCCCGGAGTGTGGCCGCAGAGCCTCGGCCGGGGAGGGGGGGGCCGCCCTGGGTGGGCTTGTAAAGCCCCCGCCTCCCCCCGAGGATGCAGGCTCCGCTCGGTGGCCCCGGGCAAACCCATCCCAGGGATGGAGCCCGAAACACCCCACCCCCATCCCAGGGATGGAGCCCCCGCTCAGTGGTCCCGAAAACACCGCACCCCATCCCGGGCGTGGAGCCTTCTCCCGGGGAGTCCCGGGACGGCTCCTGGCGGGGGCCACGCACGTGGGTGCGGGACAGATTTTCCTCGTGCGGTTGTCTTGTGTGCGCGCTCGCGCGTGTGAAAGGGGGGGTGCTGCTGTGTGAGCGCTGCTTTCTCCAGGTTACTGCGGAGCGCTAACGCGCTCGGAGACCTAGGATGCCCCGTCTCCGCCCCTCCCCCCTCGCGTCCCCCGCCCTGCCCCCCGCCCCCAGCAGTGCGTGCTCCGGGTCTCCCAGAGCCGGCCCGGTCGCTTGGGGGCGGGGAGAGCTGGCCCTTTCTCCGGGAGCAGGAGCGTGTTCCCCTCCCGGAGCTTCGGGGGCTCCCCCTTCCTCCCTGCGGGCGGCGTCTGGGAAAGGGTGGGCTGGCTCGCCCGAGCGTGAAGAGGGTAAAGTCGGGGGCGCTCGGGGTCTGGGGCTAGGGCGGGAGGCGCGAGGTGGCCTGCCTGACTAGGGGAGTCTCCGGGGGTCCGTGCCCTGGCGCTGCCCACGGCGTGCCAGTCCCCAGCCCACGGGGCCAGCCACGGTATCACCTCCGAGCAAGTCAGGAAACACGAATTAAACGCCAACTGTATGCCAAGCACCTGTGCTAGGAGATGGGGACCCCACCCCCAGAAAAAGGGAGAGTCTTTTCCTTCCGGGAGCTAGGGCCGGGCTGGGGGCGGGGTGAGATATAGGGCAAACAGCCAGAAAAAACGAGTTTGCGCAAAATTATTACAAAGTATTTTCATCTGTGCCGTCCTTGGTGTGCGCGAACTGCGTCCTGGCGGCGAATTGAATTTTTTTCCGTTGGTCTCCATCGTCGCGACGTTTAAATCCTAGAGGATGCTGCGGGCCAGCCCCGAGCTCGGCAAATCTGTGCTTTGCTCAGACTGAAAGTGCTGGAGAATTCCCTGCTCGCGCTCTTTTCTCTCGTCCCTCCCCTCTTCTCTTCTCTTCTCTTCTCTTCTCTTCTCTTCTCTTCTCTTCTCTTCTCTTCTCTTCTCTTCTCTTCTCTTCTCTTCTCTTCTCTTCTCTTCTCTTCTCTTCTCTTCTCTTCTCTTCTCTTTCTCTTCTCTTTCTTCTCTTCTCTCCTCTAATCTCTTCTCTTCTCTCTTTTCTTCTCTAATCTCTTCTCAATCTTCTCTTCTCAATCTTCTCTTTTCTCTTTCTTCTCTTCTCTCCTCTAATCTCTTCTCTTCTCTAATCTCTTCTCAATCTTCTCTTCTCTAATCTCTTCTCTAATCTTCTCTTCTCAATCTTCTCTAATCTTCTCTTCTCTTCCCAGTCTTCTCTTTTCTTCTCTTCTCTTTCCCTTCCCTTCTTCCTCTTCTTTTCTCTTTCTTCTTCTCTTCCCTTTTCATTCCTCTTCTCTTCCAATTCTCTTCCTCATCTTTCTCTTTTTCCTCTTCTCCTTCCCTTCCCTTTTCATTCCTTTTCCAATTCTCTTCCTCATCTTCCTCTTCTTTCTTCTTCCCTTCCCTTTTCATTCCTTTTCCAATTCTCTTCCTCATCTTTCTTTTCTCTTCTTCCTCTTCTCCTTCCTCTCTTTTGGGGCAGTATAGACAAGTCGGAGTTCACTCACAGACCCCTTCCCATCCTTCAGGGGCTGTCTCCAGAGCATCAGGGGAAGCGTTCAGTCGTTCCTTCCTTCTCCCTGGGGAGGGGCTGGTGGTGAAGGAGATGCTTGGGGTCCTTCCCTCCTTCTCCCCGGCCTTTCATCCCTGTGGCCAGTTTATGAGCCTGGGATACCTTCTAAGGTAAACAAATGAGGCGGAGAGCAGAGCCTGCAGACCGAAGGGGCCGAAGCTTTTGAAGGAGCGCTGATGGCTTTTCCAGGGACTGTTCTGCCCCCTTTACGGCATTAGCTTTGTAGTCTAGTAGAACCTGTTAACAGAGTCAGGGAGCCGGAAAGTGAAAACTCCGTGTGAGCCCTCTGGCCTTGTCTTAGGAAGGGAATTGTCCTTGTCCTGAAAAAGTTACTGTTGCCCTTTGTTTGTTTAGAGCCTGGCGTTTGGTGAATGTATACACATTTCCTGGGATATCTCTGTGTGTCAATAACCCAAGGGCTTTGTCTTTGCCTCTTTCTTCTGGGGCCACGGTTAAAAAGTCTTTTATTATTTGCTTAAATAAACACAACTCCTCTGGGTTAGACTTATTTTGGAAAATGTAGCAGAGGCAATTCTAAATCGAATAAAAAATTGAATTGCATTCTTAGACTAAAAGGTGGAAAAAATAAAGTTTCCTCTTTGCCTTAAAGTAAAGTAGTCATTTACTACTTTAGGGGGTCCTCAAGTTTACTTTTATTTTGAAAGTAAACTTATTAATTATTAATTATCTTCCCACTCAAAAAATGAACGAGATTCTGTTATTTTGACAGAATCTCGTTCATTTTTTGAGTGGGAAGATAATTTCCTTACTAAAACCATCCTTGTCCCTCCTCTGATCCAGCTAGCCTGATGAATTGTTAGAATGGTTCCCTCTCTTTCTCTCTCCTTCCCCCATCAAACCTTTACCTTCTGGATAAAGGAATGGTTTGAAAAACAAACTAACCTTTAGTTTTCAGGTTCTGCAACTTTATGACCCAGCTGGGTAGCTTGTAGCTGGCTAGAATTCCCTAATTCTCAGTGACATGTGTTTCTGTTGATTCCAAGAGGGAAACTGCATGGAGCAGTTTTAGCAGAGAGGATAATGAGATTGGAAATGCTTGGGGGTGAGGCTATGGAGAGAGGAGAGTGGTGGAAGAAACAAAGAGGGAAAAAAAGGCCAGGCTGATAGTCTGAATTTGTGGGCACAGAAAGTCCATAAGTAATTACAGACTAGATCATTTGGTTTTGTTTTCTTTATCAGAAACATTTTTGATAACATTTTCATCAGTTACCAATTTCAATTTCTGCTCTCAGCACATTGATTTTTAAAATGTTCATCGCTAATAAAGTCCCCAGAATCTAAGAAGCATCTTCTACTTAGCGACATAAAATGTTGTGTGCTTTGAAAACTAGTTTAGACTTTAGTCAGCAGTCATTTGTCCAGCACCTGCTATGTTCAAGGCATAAAAAAACCAAAACCAAACCAAAAAACCCTTATCCTCTGCCCTCAATTAGCTGACAATCCACTCCTACTTCACAATTGGAGATTAAAAACAAAATTTTGGTAACTTTAAGTGAAATAATTTATTCTGATGTTAACAGTTTAGTAGATTAAGGAACTAGTACTTGTTAAAAAAAATAAGACTTAGATTTCTCTTCTGTTAGCTCAGATTCTGCAGCTTTATGACACAGTTGAGTAGCTTGTGGCTGGCTAAAATTCCCTATATAATTTATCAGAACAGGCTAGGAAGTGTCTCCTGCCCTTCTTCCTCCCCTCATCTTTCTCCTTTGGTCTCTTCCCTCCTTATTTCCCTTCCCACCCCCATTCTCTCTCTCTCTCTCTCTCTCTCTCTCTCTCTCTCTCTCTCTCTCTCTCTCTCTCTCTCTCTCTCTCTCTCTCTCTCTCTCTCTCTCTCTCTCTTTCCTCCTCTCTTACCTCTCACCTCCCCCACCTTTTCTTCTTTTCTCTCTCTCCCCCTTTTCCCTCCCTCACCCTCCCACCCCTTATATTCTTTGTAATGCAGAGCTCATCCCCATACTCAGATTATGGTTGACAAATGCAGTTTGGGGAGACACTGTGGTTCTTAGGTTTCCTAGATCGAGATAAGATGTGGGTGTGCTTCAGTAGCTCTTTGTTTTGGATCTGTGTTTCATGGCTTAATGAGCAGCAGGAATGACCATTGAGAAAAATGACTTGTTACTCTGCATGCTTAAAGGGATGTGACTTTGTATTCCTCCAGTACCCAGAAGACTTTGAAAGGGAAGAAGCAGACCTAAAGTGGTCTCTAAACAGGTGCCTGGCACAAAGACTAGTCCTTTGTGGCACACACAAATTCTGCAAATATTGAAATAGACAGTAATTTTGATATAGACAGTAATCCTAAATCCTGATATCCCCTGGTTGTGACCAACAAATTTTAGAATCTAGCTTACTAAAGCATTGTACTCCAGATGAGATCCAACCAGGGGCAGTTACCTAGAGCAGGAGATAAAATGTCTTCCTGAATTCAAATCTGGCCTTACTTACTAGCTGTGTAATCTTGGGATAGTCATTTAAACCTGTTTGCCTCAATTTCCTCTTCTGTTAAAATGAACCAGAGAAGGGAATGGCAAGCCACTTCTTTGCCTTTGCTAAGAAAACCCCATAGGGAATTCTTTGTCTAGGAAAATATCACTTGGCTGTGGATTTTGAGGAAGTTATGTAGGAACTAGAACTTCAAACCATATTGGCTCAATAATCAACTCAATTGACTTAACAGTTAGTGAGAATATATAGAGAGATAGGGGGCAAGGCTCCCCACAATATAAGTTTTCTTTCTAGTTTGTCATTGGCTTCAAGGAAAATCATTGGAACCTAATACTTCTTTGATACCAAAAGCAAAATTTCTTTTGCTTCAGTGGGCTCCATTGTCAGCTTCTTCAAAGAGGGAGGGAAGAATGCGAAAGGGATAAGCAGGGTGGCCTTTTAATTTTAAATAAATGGGATTTAAAGTCCTCGGAGATCCAGTCCTTTCATTTTAAGGTGGAAAAACTGAGCTTTACAGAAATTAAATTACTTAGCTGTGATCACATAACAAATTTCAGAGGTAGATTTAGTACCGGTCATTTAATGCTCTCTCTACTATGTCATGTGTGCATATATATTATGAACAGGTGCATATAAGAGAAAGTTATGAATATTCATTTCTACCTTATGCAATTACAAAAATAACTTTGGTTATTTAAAAATCTTCTTAGTGATTTTTAAAACTAGACTCCTTTATTTCTTGTTAAACATTATTGTGTTTCTTAAATATTTTTTAAAAATCCACAATTCTGTCCATCTGTCCACTAGACACCATCTGCCCACATTGCAAGAAAAGTGCCAATTTGGCAATTGCCAGGGTAGGAGCAGAAATGGGAGAAAGAAATGGGACTTTGGGATAAGGTTAATAAGAAAAATGAAAGGAAGAAAAATCAAGGCATTTAAAAACTCACAGAGGGGAATAAGGAGGGCAGAAGGAATCACAGAATAGCAGGACAACTTTGAAAGTTACATGTATGCTTGAATGAATAAAGGCTAATTAGTATACAGTAAGGACCCTTGGGTAGTAACAGTGCATAGTGAAATCAGGAAGATTCCTCTTCCTGAATTCAAATCTGGCCTTACTTACTAGCTGTGTAATCCTGGGATAGTCATTTAAACCTGTTTGCCTCAATTTCCACTTCTGTTAAAATGAACCAGAGGAGGGAATGGCAAGCCACTTCTTTGTCTTTGCTAAGAAAACCCCATAGGGAATCATAATGAGTCAGGAAGAGATCAGGATGACAACAACAAATGTGCAAAACATTGCTTTCATTTATTTATTTATCTATTTTTTTTTTCAGAGCACTGTTTTTATTAGAATTTACTAGGTAAAAACAGAAACAAAAAAAAAGAGGTAAAGAGAGGAGTGGGGAGAGAGGGAGGGAGAGAGAGAGAGGAGATTGATGATTGCATTGACCGTCCTCTTTTTTTCTTTGTATTATTTTTCATCTATTTCTTGGTATTAAGTTTAAGATGCAATAGGAAGATTTAGAGATGGGAAATGGTTTCTGGCTAGGCTTTTGGTGTAAGGAGCTTCTTGTTTCCTTTAGACCATTAAAAAGTTGGTATTTCTATCTATGATATCTATTTTTAGCTGTCTTGTTCTGGTTGACCTTAGCGAGCAGAACCAGCAATGGTAGTGGTGGGGGGGAGTTGCAAAGGGGTTATTTGAAGCTTCAGATCAAGATAATTTTGGAGGTATTGGCTGGCTGACCATTCTTGAGTATGTTATGATTTTTTTTTTTTTTCTGTGTGGGTTGGACTCCATGGCCACTGAGATTTTCCTACTCAACACTTTTGTGATTCTGGGTTTTAGAGCTCTACATGAATGCGGGTTTTCATTTGTTCTGAATTATGAGTTTCCAGTATGATTTACTTACATGCAGTTTCTGGATTGATTATTCAACTGTGTGAATATTTCATAAATCACTGGTGGTATTCATGGCAATATTATTTTTTTCTGTTAAGGCAATAATCTGATGTTTTGTTGCTTATGAAATTTTCTCCAATTCTCACACTTGTGTTTCTTTTTAATGTTAGAATCTTTCTACATCCTTCATTTGCAAAATGCTTTTCCAGCAGATCTCATAGGACCCACTGTTTAAGGGAGTGTTCTGAGGGGGTTCCAGAGGCTGATTGATGGTGCTGGTGCTGGCAAAATGTTATCACCATGAATGGTTTTGAGCCACTTTATGGTCCTCTTCATTCCCCCCTGGGTCAGTGATTCAGGATGAAGGGGAACACAGAATCAGAGATCCATGACAGGAAGCCTCTCTAGGTCAGCTCTCTCATTTTACAGATGAGGAAACTGAGGTCCAGGAAAGTCACTTATTTGAAGCAACTGAGGTGGGTATGGAAGAGCTGGGATTCCAACCCAGAACCTTTCCCACTGTTCCCTGATAATTAGAGAGAAGGTTTCATGGATACAGAGAAGGGGAAAACAGCAGACAATGGAGCTCTATGAAAATGAGTGGTCCGTTGTGGGGATGCCCGCCAGTAATCCCTGATACTAAAGATGCTGAGTTTTGGGGTTCCGAGCTGTAGTTGGGTTAAAGCTAACTTGAGTTCAGCACTCACGTTGGGAGCTCCTGAGAGTAGGAGGCCACTAGACTGCCTGGGGGACAAACATGCCCAAGTGGGCAACAGAATGAGTGGAAGCTTCTGTGTAGATCAGAATTGGGGTCAGGCCATTAGTAACTCCCCACTTCCAAACTGGGTGAGATTGGGAGGCCCACCTGGAAAAGAAAATGGAAGATGAGCCATGAGGCCCAGGTTTGTCACTTATAGAATCTAATGCCTGTTTGAGAATTGTGCCTCCTAAGGCTGTGTCTACTCATGGCCATGTCAGGCCCTGACCTGATGGATTGTGTGGGACGGTGCGAGCTGTCCCAGAGCACAGTACTGGCTGGGAACGGTGGTGGCGTTTAATTATCCAAAGTTACTGATTAACTGCATTGTGATACTTCGGCTTTCTCTCCTATGGGCTTACTTCCTCATTGTAGCCCCAAAGCGGCAGATATTTCAAGTGAAAAGCAAACACTTGGCTTTCCCCTCTAAAAAGAAAAATTAAGACTCCAGTCCTAACATAAGGCTTTAGGAAAGTAGTCCGGAAGAAAACACCTGGACGGGTCTCCGTTGCGGGTTCATTAATCTGTGCCAAGCCACCAGTCCTGGGTGTTGAGCTATGGAGCTGTTTATGTTGCTTAGTAGTTAGAAACACAAGGCTGTAAGGAGAGCTGATTTCTTGTTTGGTGTTTCTTTAATCAGTCAAGCTAGCTGCGAGATCCTGGGCAGGTCACTTAATCTATGTCTGATTCAATTTCTTCAAGGGTAAAATGGGGATAATGGGACCAACCTCCTGCACTTGTTGGGAGGATCAAATGAGCAGCCTAGGTCTTCAATCTCACCCTGCCATGGTCTTCAATCAACTTCTTCTCTGATGTCACTCAGCCTACTCAACATGCAGGGAATGGAATCTTTGCTCTTCTCTGTTCTAAAATGCTTCAATTCTGCTAAGGTCTAGATGAGATGAAATAGATCTAGAGACGGGAAATGGTTTCTGGGTAGGCTTTTGGCGTGAGAAGCTTCTTGTTCCAAATAGACCATTAAAAAGTCAGTATTTCTGTCTGATTTCTGATATATCTGTTTTTAGCTAAGTCTTGTTCTGCTTGACCTTAGAGAGCAGAACCAGCAATTGTGGAGGGGGTGGGAGTTGCCAAGGGGTTATTTGAAGCTTCAGATCAAGATAATTTTGGAGATATTGGCTAGCAGACCATTGAGTATGTTATGGTGTGAATTGTTTTTTTTTTTTTTTTTTTTTTTTTTTTTCTGTGTGGGTTGGACTCCATGGCCATTGAGATTTTCCTACTCAACAATTTTGTGATTCTGGGATTTAGAGTTCTACATGAATGCGGGTTCTAAGGTCTAGATGAGAGACTATCATTTCCATGAAGTTTTTCTGCTTTTATCTAGCTTGCAGTGATTCTCCATTATCAAACTTTATTTGAGCCAAAGATCAGAGTATCTCTGCCCTTCCTTCAGATTACCTTCCATTTTAGAATGCTGATCATGAATGTACATGCTGGTCCCCCATGCCCTCCCCCATCGAAAATCTGAATACTTTTGAGCATTATAAACACTAGTTACTATTATTATTATTATTACTCTGGTACCTTTGCCAGGAAAACCCTGAATAGGGTCAAAAAGAATTGGACATTACTGAAAAATAACAATAATTATTATACACTCCTAGGTTTGGATCTTTTGCAGCTTTGATAGTTATTTTTGTCTTTTTGTTAAAGTGAATCGAAAAAAATAATGGCAGATTTCTCTGTGGGAGGAAAGGTTTCTTGCAGTGTGGTACGGTGGAAATGCCACTGAATTGGGAGGCTAAGGAATTGGGTTTGAATCCTGGCCCTACTAAGGCAAGGGTGATTGAACCTCTTTAGACCGGTTTTCTCACCTCTAAAGTGTAATAGGTGATGAAATTAGACTTGATCATCTCTAAGGCTCCTTCCATGATTTTATGAAAACTGCATATACACACAGGAATGAGGAAATTCACTCTGCTAGTACAGGGCAGCAAGTCTTCGGAGCTTCTAGGGCTACTTGACCTTTATGGCTTGTCCAGGACCACATTGTTCATACCCTTCTTAAATGGGGACTTGGATTTTCTTGACTTTGGGGGTCTCCTCACTTTGCCTCCTTAAAGAGCAGATACTTTTAATAAAAGTTTTAAACAGTACATTTGTTTTTCTCTAATTCTCAAAAATTCCCATTTGGTTATTTTTAAGTTCTCTCTCAACAATTTTTATTTTTTAAATCTGTTCTGCATTTGGGTTTTTTTTTTTAAGTACTTCAATGTACATATTAATTTCAGTTTCTAGCAGAGCTAGACAGGTTTGATTTTGTGATTTTTTTTTTTCACATTCTTAAAACATCAAAGAAATTAGCTGGCCAATAAATGTTTATTAAGTGTCTTCTATGTGTCAGGCCTGGTACTAAGCACTGAGGATGGAAAAAAGAAGGAAGAAGCCCCTGTCCTCAAGGAGTTAACAGCTGAGAGAAAATACAAACTTCCTTCCCTCCTTCCCTTCTTTCCTTCCTTTTTCCCTCTCTCCCTCCCTTCCTCCCTCTCTCCCTTCCTTCCTTCCTTCCTTCTTCCCTTCCTGCCTCCCTGCTTTCCTCCCTGCCTTCCCTCCTGCCTTCCCTCCTGCCTTCCTTCCTGCCTCCCTTTCTCCCTGCCTTCCTTTCTTTCTATCTCTGACCTGGGCCCTTTCACCCCTTTTTAGACAGTATTGTGGCTCCCTGCTTCCAAGGGATCACCATATTGATGCTGTGTTTAGTGAGACCCCGATTGAGTAGCCTAGGCCACCCTACACTCACAAACTCGATCAATCCCTTGTCAGCCTTGACTTCCCTGGGAGTAGAGATTATGGGTGTGGGTCACAATGATTGACAGATGGAAAATGTGAAAGAAAATTCTGGCAATCCAATTGGCCAAAAGCTTTGGGTCCCAACAAACAGCAGCATCACATAAATGCCTTAGCGAAGGTGAGGGCTTGTGGCTGCAGGTACTCCCTCTTAACAGCACTGTTAGTAATCCAGTCAAGCCTTTTCATTCTGTTACTCTACTGCTGCGTCCTATAAATCTTACAGAAAGGGGACCCCATCGATGTTCTGATAACCATCCCCTTGAGCTCTTAGAATTAGGTGGATCTCATGTATCACTGGGAGCTGCTCAGCTGTTGTCCTTGTGTGGTCAGTCCCCCTCCTTTTCTGATTATGTATCTCTTTGATATCTTTTTATGTCTCCCTATTGGATTTTTCATCTTTCTAAATCATTTGCCTTCTTAATATGCTGCTTTTTAAATTTTTCAGGTTCAAATTTTCTCCTCTCCCTTCTCATTTATCGAGAAGACAAGAAATAAGGTATCCATTAAATATATTGTCATGTAAAACATATTTCTGCATTTGCTGTGTTATTAAAAATATACTTCAATCTATACTCTTCATCCCTAACATTTGCTAAGAATCTTTCCATTCCTCTTTGAGTGGTCTAGAAATGTGATTCTTTTTTTTTTTTTTTTTTTTTTTTTCTTTTTCTTTTTCCTGAGGCTGGGGTTAAGTGACTTGCCCGGGGTCACACAGCTAGGAAGTGTTCAGTGTCTGAGATTAGATTTGAACTTGGGTCCTCCTGAATTCAGGGCTGGTGCTCTATCCACTGCGCCCCCTAGCTGCCCCTATAAATATGATTCTTTAAAAGGTTTGGGGCCATGTAGCATCCCTGAGAGAGCCCTGATGTTGCTAAGATGGGAGAACCTTGAGGTCATTGAAAGTGCTGGGCAGCTTCCTAAAGGCCATCCAGTCTGGTTTCTTCCTCCCAATCTGATTACAGACCCTTGTTATTCTTTAAAAAAATTTTTTTTTTACCTTTTTTTGATATCTTGACAGTATTTTTAAAAAAATTTATTAAAGCTTTTTATTTTCAAGACATATGCATGGATAATTTTTCAGCATTGACCCTTGCAAAACCTTGTGTTCCAAAATTTTCCCTTCCAGGCCTTGTTATTTTCCATTGTCATGTATTGGGTATTTGGGCAGATGGCCCTGACCTATGGATTGTCTGTTCAACTACAATCATAGCTGAATCAAAATAATTTACCCAAGTGTCTTGTTCCTGTGTGGAGAGATAGGCTGACTTCTTCTTCAGACTTTCTGATCTTATTGGATATTTTCCCACCAATGTTATCTGGAGGACTGTCTATAGGGAATCTCCTTCTCCTTTGGACGGAAGATCCTCCACGTCAGTGCTGAGTATGTTTCCTTCTTCAATGAATCACTTGCTAATAAATAATGCTCAGACTCTGTTGTGATTATCAAGGACTCTTGTATAATCTTCATCCAGACATGGGAGCCCAATTGCTTCAAATTTTGTCTCAGATAGAATCACGCAACCCCTCTGAGCGGTGATAAATAATAGCACCTACTTTAGTAGGTTGTTGTGAGCATCAAATGAGATAATGTGTGTAAAGTGCTTTGCAAACCCTAAGGTGCTATGTGAATGGTAAGTGTTGTGGATCCTTAGTTCCTGCCCTGTGTTTTTGTTGTCAGGTAGCTGTGGCTGACCATGCTGTCCATGGCTTTTGGTTGGGAAAGTACCGGAGTGGTCTGCCATCTCCTTCTCCATTGCTATGTCCTCCATTAATAACAACTTTTTATCTCTGTATATTTTGGCTTTTCAGCTACATTACAAGATCTGTCATGATGGGATTGTGTTTTATTATTGTTTGTACCCCTAAGCACAGTGCTCAGCATGGAAGAGCCTCTCAGAAAACACCAGTTGATTGGTGGAGATGAGGCTGTTACAAAGAGACTGTTCTCTCTTTGAGAACCAGAAGGGTCTTTGTCGCATATACTTTGGGGCACAGAAAGAAGAGCCTTTCTTAGTGCTGCTCCTGAATTTTCTGGGCAAAAACAGACAAATGCCCAGTAATTGGACCTATTCCAGCCCTGCAGTTGTGTCTTTTAGTGGTGGGGGGGAGCACCAAGAAAAGTTGGCAATCAGGGATAAAACTGCTTGAGAATATCGCTGAGTTATGGGCTCAGGGAGACATTGAAGACTACTGGGAAGAACTTTTGCAGTGGGATTGTCTGGGCTTGCTCTCTTAGCCACAGTAGCCCATTTTGGGGGACTGCTGAGTTGGATTGGACTCCCTTATGGACTCAGATATAGACCGATGATGTATTGGGCTACAGGAAGCTGGAGATGTCAGGCTGACTATTTTTACATAGCAAATATTAGGGATGTAGAGTATAGCTTGAAGCATATTTTTAATAACATAGCAAATGCAGAAATATGTCTTACATGACAATATGGACTCAGATATAGACCGATGATGTATTGGGCTCCAGGAAGCTGGACATGTCGGGCTGAGAAGGGACCCTGGTTCATAATATGGAGAAAGCAAAAGAGATGTAAAATCTATTCTCTTACAATAAGAAGCCAAACAAACAAATTGTACCCAAATATTCCCCCAAAAATCCAAAAATCTCTGGCTTGATGACAGTTTTTCTGAATCATGGCATTATAGCAAGTAGAAATGCCCAGCTAAACGCGCATTGAAACCAGAAGCCCAGGAAAGCCTGTTCCCGACTTTGATAAAGAGACTAAATATGATTGCTAGAGAAGG
Organism: Sminthopsis crassicaudata; assembly: GCF_048593235.1. NCBI lineage: Eukaryota > Metazoa > Chordata > Mammalia > Dasyuromorphia > Dasyuridae > Sminthopsis > Sminthopsis crassicaudata. Next base: position 13,851,122 of record NC_133619.1, on the reverse strand, counting down.
GAAGGGACTAAGCATTGATATAATGCCTAGGAAATGGCAGGCACTGTGCCAGACGTTTTACAAATATTATCTCAGGTTGTTTAACATATACTTCAGGTGTCAAGATCTTTAACCTTTGTGAGGTTCCTTGTTAAAGAACCAAAAATTAAAAGAGGTGCCCATCAATTGAGGAATAATTCAACAAATGGTATAAAAATATAAGATACTTTTATATTTATGGACACTCCCCACCTATACACACATGAATGCACAATACACATGTATACTTATACATACATGTACACGTGTGTATATATACAGAAATGCATTCATGTGTGTAAGTATAGTTTAACGTCTGTGGGTCTTTCCCCTTTCTTTGATTTCTTTATGTATATGCTCAGCATCATGGGAACAAAGTATATATGCATAGAGTATGTCACTAATTTTTAGTGACTTGGAACATTTTTCTTTATTGTTATCGGTAGTTTGGATTTCTTTCTCTAAAACTCTTATCCTTTGACTATTCACCAGTTGAGGAATAGTGAAGAAGTTACGTTCTAATTGGTGAGACCAGTATATAATATATATAATATAAAGTTAATAAACAAAGGTAAAGTAGTCAAATTCAAGGTGCGTTGAGAGAGAAGGCACCGCTGGTTTGGAGAATTCGCAAAGGCTTCCTGTAGGAGACGGTGATTTAGAGAGATGGAGGTTAGCATCTCAGCGGGATGGGACAGCCAGTACAAAGGAAGGAGCGGAGGGTCACGGAGTCCTTCTGGAGGAACAGAGACAAGGACAGTGGGAGGGACCGTTCACGTCCCCTGTGGCTGGAAAGTCAGGGTGGAGCCGGGGTTTGCAGGGTTTTAGGAAGGAAAGCATGAATATGATGAGTGGAAAGAACAACCGAAGGGCTGGATCTCTTGGAAGTCCCTCAGCTTTCTACAAAATGGCACCGAGCCTTCAAGGCTCCCACCTGCCATTTGTGGGAAATAACAGGCAAGGTACCACTGGACTCCCTGGGGAAGACATGCTGCCCATGGAGGGGGCCAACAAGTGGGCTTCTTAGTGTGTGGATTTAATGGTGACTTCCTTAAATAGCTCCGTGAGCTCTCATTTCTCGTCCAGTTTAGAATATCTTTAAACTCTAGTTTGTTCTGTTAATGTTTTAACGTTAGCTTTTGTTTTCCTACTCCTTGTAACAGAGAAAGACAATTAAGCCAGACTGACCACCCAGGGACCCTGGCCGCCACCGTCTCCAAGATCCCACGATTTATACTGAGGAAAGGGACCCATCCCCCAGTTGGGGTTTCTTGACCTCCTCTGGGGGAGGGGGGAGGTCTTCCACAAAAGCAAAGGGTCTTTTATGCCTTTTCCTGTGTGCATGTGGGCAGAAGGGGCTAAGCTGTGGTATTAGGTTATTTGCAGAGGACTTTAAGAACTTGCCAGGCAGTGCTTAGCAACCTGGGGCCAGGGTAGGGGAGAGTGGGGGAGCCACCATCTGCCTGGATGAGTCAGAGCCCCTGCTGATTGATGGGGGAGCCAAGCCATGGGGTGTGTGTGTGTGTGTGAGTGTGTGTGTGTGAGTGTGAGTGTGTGTGAGTGTGTGTGTGAGTGTGAGTGTGTGTGAGTGTGTGTGTGAGTGTGTGTGTGTGAGTGTGTGTGTGAGAGTGTGTGTGTGTGAGTATGTGTGTATGTGAGTGTGAGTGTGTGTGTGAGAGTGTGTGTGTGTGAGTATGTGTGTATGTGAGTGTGAGTGTGTGTGTGAGAGTGTGTGTGTGAGTGTGTGAGAGTGTGTGTGTGTGAGAGTGTGTGTGAGTATGTGTGTGTGTGAGTGTGTGTGTATGAGTGTGTGAGTGTGTGTGAGTGTGTGTGTGAGAGTGTGTGTGAGTATGTGTGTATGTGAGTGTGAGTGTGTGTGAGTGTGTGTGTGAGTGTGTGTGAGTGTGCATGAGTGTGTGTATGAGTGTGTGTGAGTGTGTGAGTGTGTGTGTGTGAATGTGTGTGTGTGTATGAGTGTGTGTGAGTGTGTGTGTGTGAGTGTGTGTGTGTGAGTGTGTGTGTGAGTGTGTGTATGAGTGTGTGTGTGAGTGTGTGTGTGTGAATGTGTGTGTGTATGAGTGTGTGTGTATGTGAGTGTGTGTGAGTGTGTGTGTGAGTGTGTGTGTATGAGTGTGTGTGAGTGTGTGTGTGTGTGAGAGTGTGTGTGTGTATGTGTGTATGTGAGTGTGAGTGTGTGTGTGAGAGTGTGTGTGTGAGTGTGTGAGAGTGTGTGTGTGTGAGAGTGTGTGTGAGTATGTGTGTGTGAGTGTGTGTGTGTATGAGTGTGTGTGAGTGTGTATGAGTGTGTGTGAGTGTGTGTGTGAGTATGTGTGTATGTGAGTGTGAGTGTGTGTGTGTGAGTGTGTGTGTGAGTGTATGTGAGTGTGAGTGTGTGTGTGAGTGTGTGTGTGTGAGTGTGTGTGTGAGTGTATGTGAGTGTGAGTGTGTGTGTGAGTGTGTGTGTGTGAGTGTGTGTGTGAGTGTGTGTGTGTGAGTGTGCATGAGTGTGTGTATGAGTGTGTGTGAGTGTGTGAGTGTGTGTGTGTGAATGTGTGTGTGTATGAGTGTGTGTGTATGTGTGTGTGTGAGTGTGAGTGTGAGTGTGTGTGTGAGTGTGTGTGTGTGAGTGTGTGTGTGAGTGTGTGTATGAGTGTGTGTGTGTGAGTGTGTGTGTGTGTGAATGTGTGTGTGTGTGTATGAGTGTGTGTGTGTGTTCACTGCTTAACGTAGCAAAGTAAGAAAAAGAAGAGATGGACTAACGTTTAATTCAGTTAATTGGCTCTTCTGAAAATTGTTCTAGGAAATGTGAGAAGAGGAAGACCTTGCTTTGAGACTCCCCAGCTTGGAGCTGAATTTGATGGGATTTCTTGCCCTAGACAGAGAATAGACTGTCCGAGGTGCCGTTCTGGAGAGGATGGGAGGTGGCCACCAGAGCTTCTGGAGCCTCCGGCTCAGCCTTAACGAGCGCTTCGATTTTGGTCTTTTGGATTTGTTTGCCAGTATTAGCAACACCAGCAGCTATTAAGTAGGTTCTAGAAATCCCAGGAAGTTTAAAAATAAAAAGAACAAACAAACTTCCGTCTTCTTCCCAAGAAGCAGGGAGGTGACTTGCAGGGGCTACCCAACAGGAGATTTCACAGGCCGGACTGAACCCACTTCTCCTATGTGGTGAGCGGTTTGTTTTTCAATCTCCCATGCGGCCTTTCAACTTGTCAATCACTAAAAAGAAATGGCTGCTTCCTTTGTTCTCCCTGAGCCACATCCCTCCAGTCTGGAGGTGCAATAAAGGATGTGTCCTGCAGACTCTCTCAGTGACCCAGCGGGAAGGTAGGAGGCCAGTGAACATGCATTGGAAATAACCAGCCTGCCAAAACATCTCCATCTTCCTCTCTGTGTTCCAGTCCCCTCACGCTGCTCATCCAGGAATCTCTTTTGGACGAATGTGACCCTCCCTCACCAGCTCTGATGTGGGCTGTGTGGCTTTTGGGTAGGGATGGAGGTGGTCTGTCTGAGCCTGGATGTTCACACCCCTTCCTCTGCTGGCTTTTTCTGGCCACCGCCAACTGCAGGTGCACCTCTCTGGGTCAGCTGCCCTATCAGAGTGTATGTGGGGAGTGATGTTTGCCTGACTTGGGACACCTGGGAGCATTCTTCCATATTTGGGAATGGTCTCCTTCTAGCAGTGGTTTGCTGTTTGGCAGTGTGGATTCTGTTAAATATTTGATTATTGGCCAGTGGAGTTTCCCGAGGATCTGAGTGTTCCATCCATTATGGGCTGTTCTCACCAAGAACTTGTTAATCTAATCTATTTATTTATTTATTTATTTATTCATTCATTCATTCATTCATTCATTCATTCATTTATTTATTTATTTATTTATCTATTTATCTATTTATCTATCTATTTATTTATTTATTTTTATAGCCTTATCTCTTGTATTCATTTTTCCAAATTATCCCCTCCCTCCCTCCACTCCCTCCCCCCAATGACAGGCAATCCCATACATTTTACATGTGTTACAATATAACCTAGATACAATATATGTGTGTAAATACCATTTTCTTGTTGCACATTAATTATTAGCTTCCGAAGGTACATGCAACCTGGGCAGACAGATATTAGTGCTAACAATTTACATTCACTTCCCAGTGTTTCTTCTCTGGGTGTAGTTGTTTCTGTCCATCATTGATCAGCTGGAAGTGAGTTGGATCTTCTTTATGTTGAAGATTTCCACTTCCATCAGAATACATCCTCATACAGTATCATTGTTGAAGTGTATAGTGATCTTCTGGTTCTGCTCATTTCACTCAGCTTCAGTTCATGTAAGTCTCTCCAAGCCTCTCTGTATTCCTCCTGCTGGTCATTTCTTACAGAGCAATAATATTCCATAACCTTCATATACCACAATTTACCCAACCATTCTCCAACGGATGGACATCCATTCATCTTCCAGTTTCTAGCCACTATGAAAAGGGCTGCCACAAACATTTTGGCACATACAGGTCCCTTCTCCCCTCTTTAGTATTTCTTTGGGATATAAGCCCAATAACAGCAATGCTGGGCCAAAGGGTATGCACAGTTTGATAACTTTTTGGGCATAGTTCCAAATTGCTCTCCAGAATGGCTGGATTCTTTCACAACTCCACCAACAATGTATCAGTGTCCCAGTTTTCCCACATCCCCTCCAACATTCATCATTATTTGAAGAACTTGTTAATTTAACAAAAACTCCACATTCCTACATCCCAGTGGGTCATGTCTCTGCCTCCTGAAAACCTATGTTGGTATTAGGGCAATTTCTCACTTTTGTTCCAGGATATCCAGATCTTGTAGTTGGAAATATTGGAAAAGACTGCCACTTACTACCTGCATAAACACTTCAGGAAAATATAGCTCCCTAAGAAGCATCATATGCTTTAAATAACATATATTTCCTTCTGTTCTTGAATATTTATTTTTATCCCCCAAATTATTTCCATTAAAAAAATGCCTGTCAGGAATTAAAATACAGCCTGTGCTCTAGATGAAATGCATTTAACTCCTAGTACCTGCTTATTTTCCTTTTTCAGATGCACTTTTGAACCTAGTTTAGAAGACTAGATGGACTCAACTCTGAAAGTGAAATTTAGATTTTAAGCATGTCAGAAATCCTATGGCAAGCACCTCTCCTCCGAGGGAGTATGTCCAACTTATTCCCTCGGTTACTTACAGGAACAAAAATTCTTAGAAAAGTAAGTTCAGAATGTATAGAAAACTTCTGGTCTTAGACATACTTTGCCCCCCATTCTCCCTTTTCTTTACCTGCCTTTGCCATCAATATTTAGCCTTCCTACTGCCTTAGAGAAAGGATGTGAATGAAAGCTAGTTTAGGGGAGGAGAGCTTTCTGTTTGGAAGATGATAGTCATCTTCCTGTAACTGCCCCTCTCAGCTCTTGACATTACTTATCCTCCCAAATTTTTAGTTTATTGTGAATTCTTAAAACATAATAATTTCCATACATACATACATACATACATATATATATATATATATATGTATGAAAAAAGATTGCATATGAAATCTTGAATCTCTCTTGCATGCATTTTGTCTTATTAAAATCCATGTTATAAAAGAGGGGAAAAGACCCACATGTGCAAAAATGTTTGTAGCAGCTCTTTTTAGGGTGGCAAGGAACTGGAAATTGAGTGGATGAATCATTTTTAATATAGTTTTGTCAATTCCCTAAAAATCTTGAAATGTGGACTTTTGTCATTGAAATTTGATGAAAAGATTTCCTGCCAGGTAATTGTTTGTGTTGCACCAAAACTTTTCAGATTTGCATAAATGAAACTGTCCATTTCATATTTTATCATCTTTTCTGTCTCTTATATTTATCAAGAATCTTCAGCTATTCATAGTTGTAAAAGGTATTTATTTCTCCACTTCTTTATTTACTTCATGATATGACCTTTTTTATTTAGGTCATGTAAATATCTAGGGCTTTTTGTAGTATGTGATGTGTAATATTGACTTAAGACTAAGGTCTGATAGAATGCCTTCTGCTCTCCTAGTTGCGTAATTTGTCATTGTCCTGGTAGTTGTTGTCCATACTTTATCAAAAACTATGTGTGTTACAGTAAGTTTTATATGTTTACTCTGTTTTACTAGTTAACTTTTTAATTTTTAAAAACTAGTGCCAAATAATTTTAATAGTTATTACTTTGTAGTATAGTTTGAGATCTGCTATTTCTAGACCCTTTTCCTTTCCCCTTTCTTCCTCATTATTTCCTTTCAAATTCTTCACATTTCCCCCCGAAAGATTAATTTTATTTCTGTTTTTCACAGGTCTATAAAAATGATCTTTTAGTAATCTGAGATGCTACCAAACCACAAACTTTGAGAGTTGTCATTTTCATTATATTGTCATGATCCAACTATGAGCTATTAATGTACCTCTAATTATTTAGAATTCCTTGAAGAGGTTTTTGTAGTTGTATTCACAGTTTCTATGTGTTCTATGTGTATATTGTTTAGTAAATTTACATATTCAATATGTATATAGTTTATATAGTTTGTATTTCTAAAGGATTTTCCTTTTCTACTCCTTGCTACTAGGTTTTGTTACTAATATATTAAAAATCTGATTATTTTTGTAGACTTATTTTATAGTCTGCTATTTAATTGAAATAGTTTATTGGTTTGAGTGACTAAGGTTCTCTCAAACATTATATATGCAAAAAGTTATCATTTTGTTTCCTGGTTGCTAGGTTTCTTTTTCTTTTTCTTATCTTATTGCTGTAGGTAGTCTTCCTAAAACTATATAAAATAATAATGATGACAATGCTTAGACAATCTTGTTTTTATCCTGATCTTATTAGAGAGGCTGTAAGGAAGATTATCATTATAGTTAATGGTAGCTTCTTGTTTTTAGGTTCTGTTATTGTTCAGTCTTGTCCAACTTCTCATGACCCCTTTTGGTATTTTCTTGGCAAAGATATTGGAGGAGTTTGTGCCATTTCCTTCACCAAATCATTTTGCAGATGAGGAAATTAGGACAAAGAGGGCTTTAAGTGATTTGTTCAGAGTTACACAGCTAGCAAGAGGGTCTGGATGGATATGAACTCTTCCTCCTAACTCTATACCCTGTACTGTTTATTGTGCCCTGAATTAGGTTTCATTAACTATATTAGGGAAGCAGATCTATTTTTTTTCTACACCTTTGATTTTTTTTTTAAGCATTAATGAGCACGTAAGTATTTGACACTGTCATGAGAGATGTCTTATACAGAATCCTTACAAAGGAGACATTCTTTATAAATGAGCAGTTTCTCAACTGCTATTAATTTCACATGACATTGTACTAATTGCATTGAACCCCAGAAAATTCCAAAATCTTTTCTCTTGTAGCCATCGTCATTTGTGAGAAATCTCTGTCCATTCATACTGAACAAACAAGGTGAATGAAGACTTGTTTTTCAGAATACATGCCTACAGCACAACATGCCTCCAGCCTACCGAGTTAGTCAATCCACACGTTGGATAGATGCCATTATTGGGCAATGAACTGGGTGGGACGTAGCCTGAATTAGAGAAAGAGGTTGGGCTAGATCACATTTGGGAGATATCAGTGTTTTTGATGATGATCCCAACTTTTTCCAAAGACAAACTACTTGTTGTCCGGGGATACTAAATGGTTACAAGTCACAGAACTTCCCGATTTTAGAAGAATAAAGGTTGCAAGTAACCCCAAAGGAGAAAGCTATTTGGTAGTAGTCTGTGGAATATTTACAGAGATAGAAATGTCTTATAATCTCTCTTATGTTCTACTACTAACTGATTTATCAGTTATACCCATGATCTAAAAGGAAGATCGACTCATCATGTTGTGAGAAAGATAACAAATGTGGTCCTGAGGTCCTGTATCCATCTAAATACTTTAGTTTGCCCACTCAGGAATGGGAATGTTGTTTTGTGTGAGCTACTTATGAAGCTGAAGCTGGAGGCTGATAGCACTTTACAAAACTCAATGAATTTACCACCAAAATGGAAACCAGTATATAAAGAAGGACGCAAAGGAGATAAGGGAGAACCATTCCACAACTTCCTCGAAGGGTCAGTGCTGGGGTCCCTGACTTGACAGGTTAAAATAGACTATGATCTGTCTCTGAACTTGACACGCTCCTCTTGCCTCTTTGTACATTGTTCTAGGCTCTCCAAGCATGGCCTGAATCCTTTAGTCATCTCTGCCTTTCAGATAATTGTTATCTTTCCTTGAGGGTTATCTCTGGTCCTACCTCCTCGGGAAACTGTTCTGGAGCTCTTGGACTGAATGGCTTTGCTATTCATTTTATCATTCCCTGCCTCATGGTGGACTTCTCTGGGGATGACTCCAAACTCCTCAAGCAGAGTGGAAGCTCTTGGAGGCAGGATTCATCTCATTTTATCTTTGGGTTTTGGGCACATAGTTGATGCTGCCTAAATGTTTGTTAGATATTTTCCTTGTGAAACTTTAGCAAAAATTTAAGTGGGCAGAATGTTACAAATGACACTCCCCCATTTTAATTGACAAGTGATTGATGTTTGAAATGTTCTCAATATTCTCATATATAAAAGATGCTTGTGAAAGTAAACATACATAGACACAAACAATAATGGAGAAATTTAGGGCAACCTCTCTAGGACATGTCTAACTACGTAATTACATGGTTTTTATTTATAAAGCAATAAATAAAAAGTAAATAAATAAAAGTGCCTTATATAGAACTCATGGATCTAAAATTTCTATGGAAATAAAAAATAATTTGTTGTAAGGCTTCTCTTGTGAATCCTTTTGCAAAATAAACAATATCGGAAAACTGAAGAGACTATTCCATAAATCTTCCCCTCTTTTTAAACAAGGCATATTAAAAGTGAGGCGTACCTGTAGTAAATGTGCTGCCTTATTCGGCAAAATAAAGCATTTTGAATGTAGTGCCCTTCCACTTAGGGAGGTGTGGCAGAATTAATGGTATTTCCTTAAGTAGTGAGTCGTAGAACTCACAGAGCCAAGTGACTGAAGGGAGATGATGTTAGCAATATGTTGGTGCACATTTGTATGGCCATTTCTTGTCTTGACTGTTTACACAGTTCTACCAGCCTGCTTTTCACACCTGCATTGGTGCTGTTAGCACACAAACAAACATATGTTGTCTGGACACCGTGAGAAAATGGCTTCTGGCCTCAAAACCAGCAGAAAGACCACAAATTAATCTGCAGGGCCTCTGCTTGCAGGAGAAATAAATTTCCAATGAGAAAGAAGCCAGCTAAACAAATATGGCCGAGTCCATTTGTCAAAAAGCCACTGAATGACCTTGTCTTGGAAATATTCTCTTCCTTTTTTAAAAATTAATGATAGTTTTTATTTACCAGATATTTGCATGGGTAATTTTACAGCATTGACAATTGCCAAACCCTTTGTTCCAATTTTTCCCCTCCCTGCCCTCCCCCAGTTGGAAGGCTGACCAATACATGTCAAATATGTTAGAGTATAAATTAAATACTATATATATATATATATATACATGTCCAGACAGTTGTTTTGCTGAACAAAAAGAAAATCGGACTTTGAAACAGTGTACAATTAGCCTGTGAAGGAAATCAGAAATGCAGGCGGACAAAATTAGAGGGATTGGGAATTCTAAGTAGTGGTTCATAGTCATCTCCCAGAATTCTCTCACTGGGTGTGGCTGGTTCAGTTCATTACTGCTCTGTTGGAACTGATTTGGTTCATCTCATTGTTGAAAATGGCCACGCCCATCGGAATGGATCATCATATAGTATTGTGGCTGAAATATACAACAATCTCCTGGTCCTTCTCATTTCACTCAGCATCAGTTCCTGTGAGTCTCTCCAGGCCTCTCTGAAATCATCCTGATGGTCATTTCTTACAGAGGAATAATATTCCATAACATTCATATATCGCAGTTTATTCAGCCAATCTCCAGTTGATGGACATCCACTCAGTTTCCAGTTTCTGGCCACTACAAAGAGGACTGCCACAAACATTCTTCTGCAGACCTTCCTATGAAAATCCCTCCAAAAAGCCTTTTTGTTTTCAATGACCTCAAGAAAGGTGATTCTTCATCATCTGATCTGGTGTAAAAAGGCAGGAATCACCTAATCGACTTGTTAACTTGCCTGTTGATTAAGTAAGTAAGCTAGTTATGGAATGAATGATAATTATTGTTATTTTTGCTCACACCTGTGATTTCATTGGGAATTCCTAGTAAGGAAACTCTCTAGACAAGTACAAATCAGTAACTCTTGCGCAACTTGGTCTTAGAGATGTCAGAGGCACTGAGTTCAATCAATGACTTACCCAGGCTCACTCAGCCAGGATGTGTCAGGGGCTGCACTTGAACCTGGGTTCTTCCTGACTCTCAGGCCAGCTTCCCTTTAATCATTTCACTTGTCTCAGCTATGGAATATTAGGTAAAATTGTATGTGATTGCTTGTGGCATTTCCCTATTTTGTTTTATTTATTACATCTTTCCCTTAATGATGTTTATAAAATGTTTTCTAAACATTCTAAACATTTTTTATAAGCTCCTTTTTTTAAGAAGCTACATATATTATGCAAAGTGATCACCTTTCAGTGTTAGAAATAATGTCATTTTAAGTTTTGCAAAGTGCTTTTCTCACAACATTTTTTTTTTTGTGAAAGAGGGAGGAAAATTATTATTATTTCCATTTTATAGATGAAGAACCTAAAATCCAGAGGGTTATTGGTTTGCCCATAGTCCCACATAGAAAAGTATGGTAGTTTGAACATGAATCAATGGCTTCTAATGCTGAATCTGGTGTTCTTTCTGCTGTTAAATATTGCCTGTATAAATATATGATTTATATTTTATTAATGAATATTCAAAGGATTTCTAATTTTGTTAATTTGGGGCCCTCCTACCATCAAAGTAGGCTATAAATCATTTGGGACTTAGTATAAATTTTAAGGAGTTACCTAGGGCAGTTTATCCTTGTTTAATCCCTTAGGATTGTTTATTCATAGATGCCTTTTTATGTTTCTCTTGGAAAGGGATGTGTCTAATTGTAGAGAAATGGAGAACATTTATGCAAATAAATGTATTATCTGGGGCACTGTTGGTAGAGGTGGAGGCTCTCAATGAAGCACAAGGAAGCCACTTATGCATTATGAGTCAGAGGGCACCATGGATCCATCTATGAGCATTTAACATCTGTCTCAAGCAAGCTTCAGTTGCACACATTTTATTTCTTTTCTCTTACTCTAATCAATCCCCTCAACACTTATTGAAACCGTCTTCTCAGTCAGACCCTACTCAGGATGATGTGAATGTGACTTTCAGAAGTTCTATGGCTCCCACCTGTTTTGGAGAAGGAATCGGCATCCATAGTTTTCTGCCAGGTATAAAAAGTTTATAAGATGGTAGTTTTTCTCTTGAGTGGGTTATCCTCAGACTGTACTTAGATCATGTTGCTTTTCACTTAAATAAAACGTTAGATATTTATGCTTAAAAATTGGTCTAAAATCTTCTTGAATCTATGTTTTCAGTTTATTATGAAGACTAAGAGCAGATCAAATTTGTTGGAATTCAAACTCCTATACAGAGATGTCAGCTCCTAAGTGATCATGGCCAAGCCTGGGATGATATTTGGATCGATTCCTTATGAGTCCGGTGCATCCAGTCAAAGGCCATTTAAAACAAAAAGACCAAATGTCTAACCATCTATGGGACAGTCTGATTTAGAAGAACATATCTGAAACTGAATGCTGTCAAATTAATATGCTCCAAGAGATTTGCATAGATAGGAGACTATGGGTGCAGAAAATTGCACTTAAAGTTGAATTTGGTTGATCTGTTTAATTTTGCTGAGCTGGTTTTTCTTAGAGAGGGTGATATAGGTCTTGATACCTTGATTTCTCTTGATGTTTGCATTTCAATGTTTCTTCGAAACTCCTATCTTTTCATCATGAATGTTTGGAAAGTCCTCTATTTTATTAAACATCCATTTTTTCCCTTGCAGGATTATGCTTAGTTGTGCTAGAAGAATTAATTATTGACTGTAAGCCTATGTACTTTCCCTTTTGGAATATTTTATTCCAAGCTCTCTTCTCCTTCATAGTGATGGCTGCTAAATCATAGATAAAATTGGAGGTTTTTTAGTTCTTGAATTCTTCCTTTTTAGTTGCTTGCTAGAAGCTCCAAATTTTGATTATACTATTGAGAGTTCTCTTTTGGGGCTTTTGGGAGTTGACTAGTGGATTATTTCTCTTTCCACTTTGTTAGTTCTAAGAGATCTGAGTAGTGTTCTTTGAAGATTTCTTGAACTAATGATGTTTAGGCTTTCTTATGGTTTTCAAGTAATCCAGTAATTTTAAAATTATCTTTCATGATTTGTTTCAGATCAATTGTTTTTTTCTTCACTTTCATTTTCTTTAATTTTAAAAATATTTTAACTTTATTTTTAATATTTCTAATTGTTTCATGGAATCATTGGCTTCTATTGGATCCATTGTAATTTTCAGGTAGTTTGTTGCTTGGGTAAGCTTTGGTACCTCTTTTACCACATGTTAATTCCCTTTCCAAGTCATTCTTTATAACTCATTTCTTATTCCTCTTTCCCTCTAGCATTCTCATTTCATTAAGAAAAAGTTTCAAAATTCTTTATACTCTTGCTTCATCTCTTTACTGGTTGGATTTGTTACCCAGTTGTATTTATTTTCCGAGCCTTTGTTTATAAATTTTTTGGAGTTTGTTCTCCTGGGTTGGTATCTCGAATGTTCTCATCACCATAATGCTATATTATGATGGGATGATTAATTTTTTTGTTTGCTCATTTTTCCCTGACTTTGGATTTGATAGTAAGGCCAAACTTTCCCCATTTCCAGAGAAAACTCTGAGCTGCTCCTGTTGGGGTATTAAAGGATGTATTATTTTAGGATCTCAGAAGAAGTTCATAATGGGGATCTTCAAGCTGTCATTGTTCCCAGAAAGGTCTGTTTCAGGGGAATGTCTGATTGTTCATCCTCTTGTCTGAGCTTTTTAAGTTTCTGACCTAGATTTAGGTCTTAGCAATAGGAGACTGCTGCAAGAATTAGCCATTCTCAGTAAGTTGAAAAGCTCTGATGCTTGAGTGACCAAGTCTCCTTTGGTTTGAGATTCCTGCTCTGGTTATTCCTCTAGGTTAGAATTTGGAACTGAGATCCTCTCCATCCTGTGACCCAAACTGCACGACTGTGTCTTGGGTTTAAACTTGCTTCTTTCTTGGCACACACCTCATGGCCTGCAACCATGCTGGAACACCATCTTGGTCCCCTCCTCAGTCTGCCCTGGATCTGTGACTGGGCAGTAAGCTACAAAGCCTCCAGTTAGCATCTGTTCTCAGACCTTGTGTCATTCAACTCAGGAGACTGAGGTGACCCATTATGCAACTGAACGTTGTCTTGCTCCAGTGCACGGCCTCTCCAGGTGGTGGAATGTTTCACAATAGATGATTCTGGCCCATCTCCAGCCCCATGTTCACAGACCTGTCTGTCTCCCTGTGCCAGCCTGAACTGGAAAAATCACCCACTGTGACTTTTTCTTGGCTTTCAGGATTTGGTCTGGTGCATTTTCCAGATCTTGGTAGAGTTTGGGTGGGGAAACTCTCAGAAGGGCTTTCTCCCACTCTACCATGTTGGTTCCACCTTTGTTGTAATCATTTCTATTAAGTCACTTCTTCAATACTTGGAGAAGAGTTCAGAAAGTGAGCTTCCCTTCTATCTCTGCAGAGGTTGGGAATTATTTTCAGCATTTTCAGAGACATATTTGATGTGTTACAGCACTGATTTTTCTTGCTTCCAAAATACTTTATTGGAACAATTTTCTTAGAAAGAATGGTTTGCTGGGTGGCTGTATGGGGGAAGATGATGAAAACCCATACAGGAAAATGATATACACCCCAAAGATTTCAATAACAATAAGATTTTAAAAGTTCTGTCCTTTCCAAGAAAATAATATCTTATATATTATAATATCTTATATTATAATATCTTATATTATAATTATATTATAATATCCCTGATACTATAATCAAATTTGGCTGGTGTTATTTTAATATATGGCTTCCTTCCAGTTGTGGGAGCCCACAAAGTTGCCGTTTGACTAGGTGAGGAGAAGGCTGTGGTCAGGGTCAGCAGGAAACATGGGCCAATCTCCTTCCTTGGCTTGGAGAAGGGGTGTTGAAAGCTCAGTAACGGCATCTGACCAGCACAACTAACTTCAAATTAGGGGAGATTATGAAGTCGAGGCTGCTCATTTATTAAGGGAACTTGACAAGTGGTTGTCTACTTGTAGCTTTATTCTTACTCTGCTTAGCTATAGAAGGTCTAGGCTGCCGAAGGGCTTTATTTAGTCAACTGCTTGGGACAACGGGTGCCTTGTCCACTTTAGTCCATCAGCTTTGCAGTGAGTCCAAGTGGATCAGCTCTGGTCACGATTTTCAAAATTCTTAATTCAGTTGGCAGCTACGTTTGCCCTGTCCGCATGCGGGAGGACAGATTAGCTCCCTGTGGATGCATTTTCACAAAGGATTCAGAACCCATTTGAACGGCTGCGTCTGTTTGGTTAAACTGACAACTTCTGTGTGGAAGCTTCATTTTCCCTGGAGAGTAGTTGGGACCCATCCAGGCAAAATTGGCTCCAGGCTCCGCTGGATGAGAAAGGAAATTCAATATTGAATGGAAAGGAAAATGGCAGATTTATTTTTCTTTTTCTTACCCTTCCCACTCAGTCATGAGGAACTAAGAAAACACTCCCCTCACTCTCCACCCAGGGATATGTGTTCATATATACTTATGTATTTCTTGTTATGGATATTATATATAGAAGAAATTGATATATTTCTCATTTTATATATATATATATATATTATATTTAAGAAATACATATATATTTCTTACATAAATGATGAAATCTTGAATCAGAAAGTCATTTAATACCTCTAGTTTAACCTATTTATTTTTTTAAGCAACTTCAATTAGAAGTAGTCATCCAGGCTCTGTTTTAGAGATCTTCTGAACATTAAAAATGCCTTAAACTAAAGGAGAAAAACCAATTGTTGATCAGTATTTAGAAATACGAAGAACTTAGAGGAAGAACTTAGAGGTTGGGGAAAGTAGAACTTGAGGGGGCCCATGTCCTGGTGAGCTCAGCTCCCCAGGGTCTGGGCCAGGGTGAGGGCACCTCTAGGGAAGGGAGTTCCACCCTAACCAGAGCTGTCCTCTTGGTCCTTTTGTATCTATTTTTTGAGCTGCTTCTGTTTACAGTGTCAGGGCCCCTTTCCCTGAGAAAAAAATAAAAATACACAGAGCCAGTGGTGGAGGCTCAGTCCATTCCCTCTTTTGCTCTTCCCCATTGTATATTAATATGAATGAAAAAAATAGAATTTGAAATTCAAAACTTGAAAAAAATTAAAAATTTGTTTTCACATGTAATTGGGGAAAAAGAAAATATTACATATTTAAAAATTGCTAGCATTTTTTTCAGAGACGTTATATAATGGAGAGAGAAAGCTATCTTTGAGGTCAGGAAACCGCGTACTTCTGACTGTGGGACGCTGAGCAGTTACTTATTGTCCCAGGAAACTTTCTAGGATTACAAATGGCACTGGTAGGACCCTCCCTTAAGGGTTGTTTATGGACTTATGTGAAAGCATTTTGGAGAGTTTTGTAAGTACCAGCTAAAGGGACTCTTGCTTTCTTTTTATTCCTTTCTTATACTTTAAAACAAACAAACAAACAAAACTCTCCTTATTGACTGCTCCATGCTCTAGATTTAGTCTCTCTCTCCAGGGTACTTATTAGAAAAATTCTTTGCAAAATAGTTTTTTCCTAATCCCAATTAAAAAAAGAGCTCATATTTTATATGAGTTTTGTAAAGCATCAATTTGATCACTTTCTGTGACGAGATGTACAAGTATTGCTGGCTACTTAGTTCTTATTACTGAACACCTCAGAATTCCATGTGTTCCATGATTTCCTCAATGACATAAAATGATTCATCTATTCCTTTACATCCTTGGAGACTTGTTGAGTGTTAGTCGGGTCTGTACCACAAGAGGTCCACCTAATAGGCAGAGGCTCCTTAGTTTCTTCATCTATAAATGGTCTGCTAACAAGCAATTATTAAGTGCTTACTGTTGGCAGTGAGTGTATTAAGTGCTGGGGGTACAAATAGAAACCAAAAAGATGGTCTCCGCCCACAATATTGCATTCTCATGAGGGAAGATGAGCAGACAAAAGAGCAAAAAGTGTGTGGGGAAGGCAAGGTACCTGACTGAGGACTTGGTGACAAAGCCCAGAGAGAATCAGCTTAGAGAGAGAGGAAGGATCTCTGATCCGACCCCTTCACAAGCAGCTGTTCTGGTCGGGGGAAGGAGGCACCAGATGCGGAGGGACCTTCCAGCGCTGGAAGGCTGTTGAGACAGGGCAGCAGTCTGGACAGTCAGAAGCGGCTCGTGAGGGGAATATGGCGGCATTGGATAGGCTGGCCTCCAAGGGCCCTTCTGGCCCCAGATCCCATGCTCTTTTGTCTTTCTGACACCGAATGGATACCATTGGAAGGTAATGAGTGACTTTGGCTTTTGCTGAAGCTTCTCCTTGTTCCTTGTCATACATTTTCCTGGTGGAATCCTTTATAATTGTTTTGCCTAATTCCTTTGTGTTTGTGCTGAAATCTTTTACTCCCAACGTGAACTTCTGCATCGACTTTTGGATGATTTAATTTTACAGAGACTATAGTATTCTCAAATTCAATTTTTATAAATTTAATTAGTAAATTGAATTTCTAAATAAATTCTTATTGATTAGTGAAACTATCTTCAATTATCTTATCTGCTATAGAAACTCTCAAAGCAGTGCACACTGGTTTATGCACACATGAATTCTCCTTCCCTCCTCTCTCTCCCTCTCTTCCTCT